>NW_022199032.1:255056-271693 GCF_009176525.2 Contarinia nasturtii
TGTGTGTGTGTGTGTGTGTGTGTCTGTGTATGTTGTTGTTGTTGTTCAATTTTTTTCACTGCAAATCAATGTTGTTCTTTTGTAAATTCGACTCGAAAATCTGTGTGCTTTTTTAATTGGTTTATTGTATAAAATAAAAGAATATTCCAAACATTTAATATTCTTGCATACAATCTCCAGTCAGATAAAGTTTTATATATATATTATTCTCTTTTGATTTGCATTTAGTTCCTTTTTTCTCGATTTTTTTTTTCGGTTTTCATTTTCCTTGAATACACATTGTATTTTGTTCGTTTTTATAATTAACTTTTTGAACGATGCAAAAAGTAATTAAAATATTAAAAAGAATACTGTTCATGCACATTTGTTTTTTTTTTTTTTTGTTTTCTTGTTCAAATGATAGAGAGAAACGAAAGAAGAACATTAATTTTGTTATTTTGTTTCGTATATTAAAATAAAACGCAGTCAAAATACGTTTGTGGTAAATAAATTAAAAAATAATAAAAGAGACACAAAGAAAAAAAAAGTCGAAAGTTATAATCTTAAGAATGTTTACATACACTGGAATAATATATAGTGTTTGAAAATGGGCAATTGTCATAAAAATTAGCAACTAATAAATAGAGTGAGTGAGAGAGTACTACCTAAATAAACTATCAGCGAGAAAAGAGTGTATGTATGCGCGCGCGTGCGTGTGTTTGTGTAACTAGTTTCATTTTTTTTTTTAAATTTTACAGCAAATAATATATAAGTTAAACTTAGATTGACATCGATTTCAACGAGCTTTCATCAGTTTCATTTCTTTTTTCTCTAATTATTGTTACATTTTTCTTTTTCTTTTATAAAATGTTCATTACACCCAAAAAAAGAAATGTAGACGGTTGATTGATGATTAATATTCTAAATATTTCTGTTTTCTGCTGTGGATTTATCATTATCAAGCGAGGTTGTTGCGCTTGCTCCACCATAATTTCTGTATATTGTTGTTGTTGTTTTTTTGGTGGGATTAGCCGAATAATAGGGGGAGGGGTATATATATATGCCATAAAACGAAGGCGCACATATACACACTGCTAATAAAATGTTATCTATGCGTCCAGCTCGTGGATTCAGTTAAACTGATCTTACTGGATCAGATGATCTATTTAGCAAATCATCAAGTCGTCGATGATGTATGCGTTTGGAATGTTTCGACATTTTATCGACATATTGTGCCGATGTAAGCGATTGATAATCGCCATGGTGATGACGATGTCTGTGCATTGTTGTATATGGTTCGTTTAATTTTTGCGTATTACCCAGATGCTTGTCCAGGTGTGATTTCTTTTTTATTCGAAATTCCTTTTTATTTGGCACAACATTCATTGCATTGGTTGTGTCGATTTCGGTGGTGGTGGTGGTTGTGGTGGCCGGTGTTGTTGTAAATAGTGACCGGTCGGCGGTAAACGCTTCTGCCACCGCTGCCATTTCATTGCTTAGCTGGTGCTGGTGGTGCGTTGGCATTTCGTCCATTGCAACATCAACTTTTTGCAAATAATGATAACTACGACTATTGTGAGTACCATGGTAATTACTATGACTACGGCGAACACTGTGCATATTGTCGCGAAATGTCCGTTCCGCTCGAATTCGTTGCTCAACAATGTCCGCGCTATTTTGTTCACTTTGATCGCTTTGAAAGTTATGATTTTTTGACGGTGACGACGTTTGGTCATGAAATGATAGCTGATGTTTATTTTGCGAATGACGATGTCGATGATGCAACTGCTGCTGTTGCTGTTTTTCTTGATGGTTGTGAGGATGATGTTGCTGTTGCTGCTGTTGCTGATGGTATTGGTGGTGATGATTACTTACTAAATTAATTTGCGTCTTATTCTTATTAGTCCTATTCACGCTACTAACGCTACTAATAATACTCGACTTGCTTATGCGTTGATGTCTTTGCTTCTTGTGGTGCTGTTGTTGTTGCTGCTGTGGATGTTGTTTGTTCCGCGGCTGCTGCCGATGTTGTTGTTGTTGTTTTTGGTGGTGGTGGTGATGATGATTTTGATGTTGCGATTCACCCACCGGCATTCCATTTAATGGGCTGCCCATGTATGTTACCTTTGGTTTGGCCGACGATGTACTGATCGACGACGACATTGCCGTTTTTGATGCTTTCAATTGTTTCGGCGTGATTTTGGTAAAACTGTAGCAATTCTCATTGTGTATGGTACGATTACGAAAGGTCATTTGTCGACCATTTGCTGTGAATCCGATGTGTTTAGTGTCATCGGTTACCGATTTGAAACGATGGTAACCTTCTTCCATGTTTTCGTAAAAATAACAGTATTCGTGAAGCTTTTTCTGCAAACATACACAAAAAAAAAAATACAATAATTCAGTTTTAATGAAAAAGAATGCGAATAAAATTTATATTTATACTTTGTATCGAAAACGAGATTGAGACAAACTTCTTCAAGTGTTTACCAAACTGTGTGAAATCGCTTAAAAGATCCCGGGGAATGGGAAAAACTAGTGAAACAGTTTCTTCTTTGTTTCAGAGCAGAGAATGAAAAAAAGAAGAAACAAAAGTGTTTTCAATTCTAGTTGTATGGACTTTCACATATGTGTCAAAGTGATTGGTGGGGTAGCATGAACACAACAAATTTCCAAGAAAAATCTATTTGTCTACCTTTTGCCCACCCTCTCTTTACTTGACAATAATATTAATAAGATAAAAAAAAAACATGACACGATGATTGTTTTACGTGTTTGTTTCAAATGTTGAAAACGATGAAGAAGAATAACAACAAAACGACTAAACATTTTGCAAAATCAATTGCATACATTTGCGTAAGTTTGTTACGACACTTGTAAAGCAAAAGTTCGTTTATCTCCCTTCCGAATTGTTGCATTGTTATTTTTTTTAACAAACAAACAGTTTGAAAACTCTCTCACAACACAATGACACTGAACTATGTGAAGAGAGTGAGAAGAGAATACGTTCAGGTGCGATGATACAAAAGGCAAGTATCCTAGCGCATTAGGTTCTACATGGATACGTGTGTGGTGTAAATGGGTGGAAGGTACGAAAACACAGAGAGAAATGAAGTTATTTTATGCGAGTATATAAATATCTATTTCATGGCGGGATGTCTTTGTTTTTTTCGTAATTGTTTTATCTCTCAATAGTTTTTATCTAGTTAGTTGCTTTGAATTGCTTCAGCAGTGAAATTGAACAAAGTTTCTTTAACTAACCATTTTTGTTCGTTGTTAAAAACAACAGTGAATTCGAGAGAGAGCGAGAGAGAAAGAGAGAGAGAGATAATGTAGTAATTGTGCAATTTTGCAAGCGTTCAAATGCATTTGAAATTGTTCGCCATTTAAGATAGAGAGGTGACATAAAAGGGCAAAATAGATAGTTAATTGGACACAATGGGAAAAAAGGCAACGATGACGACGACGACGACGACGATGAAGAAGGTGATTTTCTCTTTGGACCATTCTCGTTTTGATAAAATGCAAGCAGAAGAAGAAGTTTCTTTTAGTACTCACCGACGGAACCAGGCGCCATTTTTTGTTGAAGCATAAATACATCTTGGCTTCTTCGATGAAGAGGGTTAATTTTAACGGACCCAAAATTATGCTTCCTCTTGACATTTGATCCGATATCGAAATTGTTTCTGCGAAAAAGAAAGAAAGAATAAAATCAAATAAAATTCTTTTAACTTATTTATACACCCTACTATACTTGAGAATTGAAGAAAAGTTATACACTTCGAATGAAAGTTAAATAGTTTCAAACATTTTCATTCTTTTCAAAGATATTTACAATGTAAACTGATCGCATTAACTTATGTTGCGAAAATAATGTTCGAATCCATTCTCATCAAATGCCATAAATTGAGATGTTTATCGGCGCTAGTATAAAATCCTTCATAGTTTGAAATACAGTTAGAAAAGGCATTGAAACAACGAAATCGAAGACGATGACATTCACTTAATAAGTTGCGTACTTTTCAGTTAGTTACTTTGTTAGCACAATCTTTCAAAATAAATAAACACATTCCTGCATATAAAATGTCGTTACATTATTGTTACTTCACCAACTAAAATAACAACACACATGTAATTGAATTGAAAAGAGATACATATGCATCTCGGAACTGATTTGAATAAAATCTGACGAAAGCGCGATCGAAACGCGACACTTTCGTGCACAGAGAAAGAGAGCGACAGAGCGAGCATGACAGTGAGACAGAGAAAAAGCGTCAAAATTCCACGGTGCAAAAGGTGTAATATTCGTAAAGCAAAGATTGTGTGATTAATGGAGCGAATTGTTGACATATTCTTATGTTGTTGTTGCTGTCATTTTTTTTTTCAAATCCGCATCAATATTTATGCGCATCGAAGATATGATTTGTTGTATGTTTTTTATTTGAACATCAATCACAAATGTGTGTGTGTGTGTGTGTGTGTGTGTGTGTGGTGAGCGGCATTGAGCGTGTCATTCATTGTTGTTTTTTTGTGTGTTTTTCATCAAAATCGATAAATTCATTCAATTTGTTTTTCTGTTTTGTTTCGACGACATTCGAATTTCTGTCACATCAGACACACGATTTCCATATGAAATGAAAACACAAATATCCGAATATAAAAAAAAACAAACCACTGTCGAATTTTAGCATGAAGCCAGAAACTTGCGGTAAAAACGTGATTTGTTAGAATTTTCGTTGAATTAATAATTTGGCTTCGCATGGTATTCACTCTGCCTCTGTGTCTCTCTTCACCGGTGTTTAGGTGCTAATTAATAATAAATAACAGAAGAAGAAAAAAAGTTGCACAAAAAAAGCGACTCGTCAAAAACCGACCAAATTCACACTTATCGAAACACACAAACATTATAAATAAGCATCATAAACCATTCGGTGTATGTGTGTCTACATTAAAAGAAACATTTCGAAAATTTGACGGCTTTTTCTATTCATTCGGTGTGTGTTATTGTTTAAATTTATGTTTACTATACCTAATTTTCAAACAGGAACAACACCACCGTGAAAGACAAACAAAAAAGGAAGAGTTGCTGTTTCTTGTGTTTGGTAAACTTCAAATATACATTAATCAATAAACAAACTATAGTTTGATTCAACGAAACTTTATGTGTTTTTTTTAAGAGCCGTCAAAATAGGAAAAAAGCGTCCGATGATGATTCAACCGTGCATTTTGTGTGTACGACCATATCGGGTTCTATCCAAATGAGTTCAGGGTTGTGTGTGTTTGTGTGTTATCAATGTATTTGTCGGTCGTATTTTTCATTCGTTCTAGATTAAGATTGGATCGTTCTTCTATTTGTACAAATGGCGCAGCAATAATAGATGCATCTATCGTGGTTAGAATTCGATGTACAATACTTTCCAAACATCGACATTGATATTTATTGTTTTTGATCATGTTTAATGTTATCGTTTGGAATTCAGTGTTTTGTTGTAATTGTTCAACCACACGCCACTTGTTTGTGCATTCCATGTGAAATCACAACGCGACTGGTGCAAATGGTGTGCCAAAGTCAATCTATAAGTTACGCGCGTCTTTTCATTCCATCGTCGTTTCTATAATACACCGTACACATTTGAAATGATTTGTTCGTTGGTTTTTTTTTTCCTCTTTCATCTTCGATTTTGTGGCTGTGGAATTTATGTTTCGCATCAAATTAAAGTGAAATGAAAAACAAGTTATTTATGTCGGTGATTCTTGGTGCAACGAATCTCTTGAGCATTGTGTGTGTGTTTTTATCCATTTGTTCAGACAAATGCAGAAACCCGGAGAAGGTCGACCGGGAAAAATTGGCATTGGAAATGAAATGCTTGACTGGTGTGTGCTTGCACATTTTCATGTGAGAGTTTTGCGATATATGTGGCCAAAGTTTTTATAGGTGTTATACGCACATAAAATTATGAAGAAAACATTGTGCACTTCTCAAGAAATCGCCTTTTTTTTAAAGAGATTCGACAGCAGCCGTTAGAAGTACCTACAAAATTCCCACACGAACAGAAAGAACATGGGAACGAACGAACGAAAAACAAAATCCATTGAAACAGTTCATTTGAAACCAACTGGAGAGGAAGAGAAAAAAAACACGTCGTATTTTCTCTAGCTCGTTTTTCACTTCGATCGGTTTTTTGCGTATGTGACGGTTGTTTTTATTTCACTTACATTTTTTTGTTTCTGTTTTTGCGTATACTAATATTGTTATTTTTTTCAGGCCAACACACATGATCCAGGTTTCAAGGCAGAGAAACAGCACCGAAAAAAATAGCACCATGGAAATATAGTCAATTCGAAACAATGAAAGAAATATTGTTTGTAAGTACAGTGTGTACACGTTAGATGGATATTTCACAATAGCTATCACATGAAAATATTCAACGAGAATTGCAGAACAGGGCAGAAGAAACGGAGGCAACGGACCGAAATTTGCGTAGGTTTGTTTTTATGCCATCATTGTAAACGATCTGCAATCATCATTCCACTTCTTATGGCATTATGAGTGTTAAATAAACTTAAAAACGCATTTATGAACAGCTAACAAAGTGTGAATATAATTTATTATGTGAACAGTTGATTCTCTCTCTATCGCCTCTTTTCTCTCTCTCTCTCTTTCTTTCTTTTTCTCTCTATATCTGCCTGACCGCGAGTGTTTCTTTTTCTCTACTTCTCCCCTTTGTTCTCTCAAAATTCATTTCGTTTGGTTGAGGTAAATGTTTGTGTATGCGCAATATTTTCTCAATTTCCCTTTCCCAAATCGCGCGAGCGCACAGCATTTTTTTTTCGCAATACACAATCGATCGCAATCGGTCGTCTTCTTTTCAACATCTCATGATTAGTTTTTTTTAAACTAGGGTTTTTTGCTCTCTCTCTCTCTCTCTCTCTTTTGTCTCTCATCTTTGTTGACTATTTGTGGCACACAAAAAAAAATACACCGAAAAGAAAACATAATTCACATGATCCCTTGGAACTTGCCTGGTAACTCAAAAGAAAAACAAAATTCAAAGAGTAAATGAATGAGCACGGTATGAATTTAACAAGTTTTTGGTTCGTGGAACCAAACGAGTGAGTAAACGAGCGTGAGGGAGCGGAAGAGAGAGAGAGAGAGAGAAGCGTACCGTTCGCTAATCGCGGTGTATCAATTACAAAGGAGCCGTTTTGTTCAACTCCGATTATATTGCAATAAATCAAAACTGGATTCATTATCGTGGTCAATGCAACCGATGAACATAGTAAAACATAACAACCATCATGTTGCAAATACGAAACCAACCCAGATTGCTGAATTCATTTGAAATTGGTTGTGTCTTCTTGACAAAAATATATATATGCGGCAGCAAGGTTTTACCGATGGATTCAAACAAATCGCATTTTATCTGTGGAAAAAAAACGCCACGACTTCGAATAACCAAAGTCAAATGAGTTTCGATCGGCAAAAAAAAAACATAACATAACAGCGAAGTGCATGCATTCGCAACTGTGTGCTTCTGCATAGCCGTTGTGATTTTTTTTCTATATTGCGGCACAAAGAAGCAAAAAGTTCTCTGGTGTTGATTTATACAACTAATATGCATATTTTCCTTCCATATTTAATGTACTATTGCAGAAAAAAAAGAGTTGGAAATGAAAAAAAACACACACACACAACTGCAACATGAAATGAAAAGAAAAAAATATCGACTCCGGTACTTAAACTAGCTATACAGTACACACAGAGAGTGAGACTGGTTTGTTGTGTCGGCATGTGTTTTATGTGCGCCTTCGTGTACATATCAATATTCACACACTGGCGATACCAATAATGCTTAAGAGAGTGTATAAGTCAGCAAATATTGAATATATCGACGAAAAAAAATATAATTTTTTTTCTTACGTACACCACCGGGGCCATAAAGTGTTTCCAATGAAAGGTTTCATCAATAAGCTTTTGAGTTCGTTTATTGTTTTATGACGTCGACACATTTTACCTCTTTTTTTCTCTCCATTTCATTCGTGCCTTCTTGTTTTGTGTGTGCATAAATGTTTTCTTTTCACTCATCAAAGTACACTTTGTTCTTGTTATTTTTGACTGGCAATCAGAGAAAAAAAATATATTTATATATATATATATCGTAATTGGGCGGCGTGTCTCTTCTGAGGTCTATCATGTCATAACCCGCGTGCGAACGATTAAATGAAATATATACTACCATTTGCGCGCGATTGACATGAAAGTGCATTGGAATTATTCATTCTTCGTCTTCGTGTGTCACAAAATGTCGATGGACGGTGTGTGTGTGTGTGTGTTTTTTCGCTGTCGCGATTCGCATGACAAATTCTTTGGAATGTGCGAATCGCTTATACATTGTGTTCATTGGCATTGTAAACATTGTAAAGATATCTTTGCGGATACCGAATTCCTCAGGGGCCAAAAGAAATGCTTCTGCTGCTGATGATGCCTCAAGAAACGAATACACAAAAAAATGTGCGAAATATTTTTCGTTGACATCTCAATCTTGGAACGCGTATCGCCGTTTACTATTGTTGTCATTATTTGTGTTTTGGTATTTCATGGTGAACAGCCAGAGAGAAAAAGAGATAGAAAGACCGAGAGAGAGAGAAAAGGCGAAGCAAAAAAAATGTGGCATGCATGCGTGACATATAAACCGGCAGTCAAATAGATTGTGTCAATATATGTGGTCTGATCTGTCGTATGCTTGACAGTCAATGTGGTGGTCATCGTGTGTCCGCTCTCGCGTGCGATCGCGCCCGGTTTGGCCTATTTACGTTATTTTTTTCTTCTTCTTCAAACTCTCTTGGTGCGATATTTTTGTTTTCTGTCAATTTGCACATTTCTTCTCGTGTTGGCTGTTTGTTGTTGTTGCCGTTCGTTCGTTCATATATATTTTTTTTCTGTCATGTTATGTATGGTGTTGATGTTATTGTTTGGCTGTATGTTTCCCTTTTTGTCGTAAAGTGTTGTTTGTTTAATGCCACATAGTAAGTGGTATATCATAGTGCATGTTATTGCCCGTCAGGTCGCTCGGCAATATGCATACAGTACAATGGAAACGAATGTGCAGAATGTAACAGCAAAAAAGAAGAAAACAAAAAAAAAATAGATAGCAGTGCAGTGTAATCCAAACGTGATATGCGCGCCATATGCATAGGAGCAAAATGATACCTACACACATATATCATTGGCGCCGATTATACATGCACTTATCAAGTTCCAAGTGTTTTTCATTTTGTTTCTATCTCGCTCACTCGCTGGCTATGGGCTCGTGCTCTACTTGAAAGGCTCCTTTCACGACAGTACAGCACGATTGAAATCGCACCGATATATACTATTTGTACAGCACTCTTTTGTTGTTGCTTGCAGCCGTTTTGCTTAATTTGAAATTGATATCCACTTCACTTGAGCGCCGATCAATCCCATACACAATGAACACTCAGTGATTTATGCGATGATTTAAATGCGATGAAAATTTATTAGCTACAATCTCTTACCCGACCAAGTGACCGGCTACATTTCAAAATGGAGCGATCAACCGAAAGCGAACAAAAACACACACTCACACACCACACAACCATTGACACGCTCATAAATTCTAAATTCATCGCAAAACAAGATGTAGTTCCGATTTTAAATGAAGATCGAAAGTGTTTGAAATGTCTTTCAACAGAGACGTTGGTAATAACAGTCTTCACTGATTAGCTCCAATTCCAGCGAATACAGTAATTACAAGCAGCTAGCTTGTCGTATTTGGTAATAGGTAATTCACATTCACTTCCAATTTGATTAACTAGCGCATATGAAGTCGGGTTTAACCTCTTTCTCTTTCTCTCTTCCTCTCTGTGCACCGTCTCTGTCTCTGTAAAACAAATTCTAGTCGATTTTAAGTTTTATATGCGCACGTGTGCAAAACTGTAAGCAATCAAAATTAATTGCAGAGAGAAATGGAGAAAAACAGCATGAATTCGAATTTGTTGATTCAAAATGATCTGTCATAATCGATTGACTTACAGCCAATGTGACAAACTAAAAGATCTAAATACGATATGCAAGAAACGAGGTGGTGTGTTGAAGTGATAGGCAGGTGTGTATGTGTGTGTGTGTGTGTGTGTGTATTAGCCGGCGAAAGGTTTGATGCTGTGTGTCGGTGTTGTTTTCACGAAGAAAAAAAATATTATTTGCGGTTGCGATGCCGGAATGACGACGGTGGTTCAGACGAAACTCAAATACATTTATTTTATTATTGCATTTGGTAAACGAATGATTTTCTTCGTCTTTTTTTCTCTTTTTTGGTTGCCGCGATAAATTGATGCTGTTTCACAATGTAAACTATAAGCTTTCAGCATTAATTTGCTAACTATTTTTCCTTTTTTTGTTCGTCTCTTAAACAATTTCAATTTCTATGCATTGAATCGGAATTGTTTGATGACAAGGTAAAATTGAAGACGAATATTTGATTGACAAATTGTGAATAAAGCAATGAGTTGCTTTTCGGGGTAAAATGAATAATTATATTTTATGATGAAGTTCGCCACAAAGAAGCCACATATCCATAATTTGTGCAATAATAAATGTAAAGTGTATGGGAGTGTGTACAACACGAGAGTAAACTCACACGATAACTGGAATTTATTTATTTATTATTATTGAAGCGAATCAAAAGCGAGAGGAAAATAACGCATTTTTATACAGTAACGTAAATGAAATGGACAATCAAGGTTAGGTTAATATTTAAATTGCTTTTTAGTTGATACGCACGCTGGAATTTCATTCGTTTTTCGAATTGAACACGAACATTTTTGCCGGTTTTTGTGATCGTCTCTTCCAATTTCGCGGCCGACTTTAAAATATATAAATGGCATACAATAAAATTGAGTATCAAATTGGTAATACAGAAAATCGGAGAACATTGACATGGATTAACTTAACAATAAGTTGAGTTTATCGTTAGGCCTATGCCATTTTCATAAAATACTTTAACGAAATGTATTTTTTTTTTTTCATTTTTGTGCGTAATTTGATTTAAATTGGGGACTCTATCGCAATGATCGACTTTTTCAACATCCAAAAACAGATTAAAAATCAGTCTGCATCAGCGATTTGATTCGGAGAAGAAAAATTGATGACACTTCACAATACGTCATATCGTATGATCTATCAACATATTTGACGAATGATAAATTCGATGCAATTGAGATTACGACTAATCAAATAGAGTTCATTCGCATGAAATTCCTCACGTTTCATTCGGATCCGTTTTTATTTATCGAGTGTCCCTAAAAAGTGATTCTTTGGGCAAATAATGTTCATTGCCCATTGAAATGTGTAATACGAACAGTAACGAGGTGAATGCATCATCAATTAACAAAAGAGCACATCTTCCTCATACAGAGAGAGAAAGAGTTGAAGTACAAGGCGTTTATGAACATCGAACAGATTCAGATCACTCAGTGTCAAATGTTTCAGATGTTGAGTGTTTAAATTGAATTCCAAGTATAAAAAATCGCTTTAATAAGAAGCGCAAATATTATTGATTGTTGGTCGTAAAAGTATTCGACTGTGTCAACCGCAGATAAACATAGTTGCATCTTTGTACATATTTCCCAATTCAAGTACGTTCCGTACGTTGATGCTCACACGAAGTGAATATATTTTTAACTGTTTCAGGAAATGTGCAATGAAAATGTGGTTTTTGAGGTGGTTTTCTGTCATAACATTGCAAATTTACTGGTACCAATGCTCCAGCCGACGAGCTGAACAAAAGCATTTATTGGCTGGAAATGAAAGAAAACCGAAAAAAATAAGCAGCAAAAAAACTGCGTAAACAAAATTGGAGAAAAAAAAATTGTGGCATTAAGAGCGCAAAGTCAATATAAATGACGACGGCAAAAATAAAGTGAGTGAGAAATCGAACTGAGTTTTGTTCTTTGATTGCTCATAACACACATTTATGCAGATTGCATTGAGTTTCTTTTGTTATACTTTATTTTATTTTTTTCGAGTACTTGACTGACGTACATTTAACTTTTATTAGTTCCATTGCTTGACTCATTGCCTGATGCAACAAAAATTGCTTCACATTTCTTTATTTTCTGGTGAACCGAAAAACAACAACACCGAAACGATTTGTAGTGTAAAGAAAAAAGGTACGTGTGTACGCAATACATCGATTTTGGATGGGCGTTCTGAGGAGGAACAAACACGATGTGGCACATCGGATTACTTGCGACGAGATGCGAGAATTCCAATCTTCTGTTTGCACAATGTGACCACAAAATAACATCGCTCATTTTGGTTATTTGCATTGTCGTGTTCACACTGAATCCCAAAGCATATTACTTTTCCCATCCCCCCTTGTCTCTTTGGCATTGCCTGCCACAGCAGCACCGTCTCTCATTCGTTCCGGATCTTTCTCACTCTCCGGCACGGTGTGTTTTTTTTTCTTGACGACATTCAATCACTGCACTTTGTGTGCGCACAAAACTTTTTTTCTCTCTCTACTCCTTCATCTTGAGCATAATAATTTTAAGTGATGCTTTTGTTCGTTTGATCATTATTTGTAAGAGTCGCGTTCGCGCGCACGCATCTTTGAATATTATTTGATTACTTTTCCCAGGTATGTGTTGTCGTTTCTTTCTTTTTTTTCATCTATTCTTTGTCATTTTATTTGCTTTTTAAATGATCGGAATGTATTTGTTTCAGAGTGTGAGATGAAAGTTGAGTGCTTGAATTTTCATATCGTTGTTTGATTGTCGGCATTTTGAGCGCTTTGCTCTCATCCAGCAAAAAAACTATTAATTTGATATAAACCATCGATTTTCCTCCATTACTTTAATCGTCTTCGTCTTATTTTTCGTCACTGTTATCGCGCGTCAAATGCGAGCGCGCTTCCATGCGATTGTACTCTTTGTGTCTCGCCTGTGTAGCCTTGTATTCTGTTTGGCTTCTTTATGTTGTGTATTAGACCCAAGCTATTGATTAGCTATGGTTTTGTTCGGCGAATCAAATAAATGACAGCGCGACAAATACTACCTCGCATATACATACCACAAATTATGTATGCATGCACAAGAAAACGAGACACATCATTCGAAGGAAGATCAGAAAATGATAGAGATAGCGACATACAATTGTGGTGAATGAAAAAAAAAAAACACACACACACTGCAAAAACAACATAAAACCACTGAAACACAAAATCCAATGTTAATATGATACACACTTAGTACTCTCAAGTTGCCATTATGTACACTCACATATTTTTGTTGACGCGATTTCATTCCTTAGTCGCTCTATTCATGCTCACATTCTTTCTTCTTCAGTTTGCACTCCCGCTCTCCCATTCTCTCTAGATCGCTCGGCTCGCTATTAAACCATGATATGAATAATAATAAAAATGACAAAAGAAAAATCCGAAATAAAACCACCGTCTGGTGTATTTGAAGCAACAAAAGTATGCAAAAAAGGGTAAAAAACAAAAAAAAATACAACAAATTGTACACAAACAGCAAGGAAAATAAAACATAAGCGCGAGGTACACTTGGTCGGAGAGTGAAAAGGAGAGAGAAATATGCGAGCGAATATTTTTAATTTCTTTCTCTCGTATTTCTTCGTGTCGCTTAAATGCAGATATATATATTTGTGTTTTTTGTGTTTGCACATTTATGTCGACGCAAAGCCAGCGTATTTTGAGCGATATAAAGTCTATGCAATTCACATTTTGTGTTGTGAGGAGAGAGAGAGAGGAAAAACACACATAATCTTTGTTGGTGTGCCTAGAAAAATACATTTCATAACGTTCAATTTACAAATAAAAATACACAATTCTATATAAGTCTTTAACTCTTCCTCTTACCAATTCCAGCTCAGTTTTTCTCTCAACTCTCAGTCTGGATTATACATTCGTTCGACCTTTTCTCACTGATTCTTTTTGCCGCTTTTCATCTCTTTTACTCTTCTCTCTCTCCTTGTCTCTTCCCAGTTTCCCTTCCTAGTTCTCTCTCTCTCTCCTTCACTCTTGCTCCATTCTCAAGTTCAATAAATTGCCTCTGAGCCACACATTGTGTCAACCAAATATATATATATATATATCGAAAAGCAAAAACTACACACTCTACTGAATCAGCAAATGTTTTCCACGATGGCATACAAAAAAACATGCACACAATATGAAATCGATCATATTTCAAATTGCTATTTAAAATATACCCGGTTGAATGAAATGAATGCGACAACTGGTTAAACATATTCATGTATATCATATGTACTGTACTCTCAATATCTCGCCGATGCATTTTATGTAGTAGAAATTCGAAGGAAAAAGCGAAAAAAAAACCGCTGACGAAAAATCCACGACAGGTGTCGATTAATTCGGAAGTTTCATGAAAGTAGTAAACAAAGCATGTGCCATAGTTGCATTTGGAATTATGACAGCAGCATTTTTCTTTTCGGTGTCTTCGTTCCCCGGCCATACACACATTTTTCTCCAGTTGATTTATGTAGTTATGGATTTTTTTTTTCTTCGAATTTATAAATGCCGATTCGACGATTATTTATTACCATGATCGTCGTCGCATTTGGTATTGAATATTAATGTTTTTTCGAAGCCATATCATAACTTATATCTTTGAATATATCAAAATTGACCTATCTCATAAATCCCATTAGATTTGCTTATTTGTCTGGAAAAGAGTTGGTTTTTTTTATCATAGAAAATCGATCGAAATATTTCTTTCTTTTTTTTCTGTTCATTTTAAAATATGTGCACATACTATAACGGTCGACGACAACCTTGTTAAATTGTCATCCATTTAGACAGAAATATTTCGAAAAAAAGCGAAGAAATTATTCAAACTTTCTATAATTCCATTTGGTTCTTGAATAGAAAAAGAAACGCGACCGAATTGAAGAGTTTTTTTTAAGCAATCACGGGACAATAGGCGTCTTTTTTTGATGTCATCGCATTTTTTGGTATCTTGTTACGTAATCGTCACATATGGATTAGAGTGTTTGGTCTCTTTTTTTCGGCGGACTTTTTCGATAAAAATATCCATTCATTTTGATTATAGCGTCTGCTCACACCCTCTTTAATTAATCGATACCACAAATCAATCGATTTATCAGCACATTGTGGAAACGGTTAAACAGCATTCGAATCATTGGTAGCACTATAATCTCAATTACGGTTTGTATGTTTATGTCAAATTTGTGCATCGAACATTGTGTCGTCGGTTCTATCTTCAAAGCATTTAATTTAATTGAATTTTAAATGAAAAAAAAAACAGGAACACAACCCTTTTCAACACAATTTTACAAACGACAGAGAGAGAGAGAGAGAGATTAATGGAATCGACAAATGTTGGATTTTCCACTGCAGCAGCAGCAGTAGAACAAACGATTTGATAAACTCGATGAAAAGACGCACATGGACAACAAATGCGCGGTGAATAAATGCGACGATCGAGTAAAAGAGATAGTAAGCATGGTATCGTGCCATACAATCGGAAGTGTTTTAATGAAAAGAATTATAGATTCGTTTACTGTCCGATAACACACCGAATGAAAAGAAAAAGGTGGAAGAGATAACTTTTCTACTCAATCTAAAGTTGGATGTCGCTCCAGAATTTCAAATTCAAATAGTTTTGATGACAACGATTCTTCCCGAAAAATGTGAGTACACACACTACATCATGGGACTTAATCAAACAAATGGTACAATAAACGATAAAATTTCGAAAACTTCGAAACCAAACCGACCTCAATATTGAACGATATAAGAATGAAAACCGTTGACACCAACATTAAAGCCAACGAAAGAGAAAAAAAGGCTCCGAATACACATTTTCAAGAGCATCAAACGCATTTTTCGATTTCTTCCCAATTTACCACTTTATTTGAACAGAGCAGTTTGGTTTGTTCTACTGGCGTTTTATTGGGAAATCTCCATGTCAAAAATTACAGAAAGCTAGATAGATAGAGAAAGCGAGAGACATAAAGAGAATAATTGTACGTAGTGTGCGCTAGTATTTTGTGCTTGATATAAGCAGAAAAAAACATCACTTTGGACGTACTCCAGTTGGAATGGCGCTACCGTTCCACTTGAATTTACTCATGAAAACGTACAAATTAAATATTTATTCACCGTGTGTCTTTGCAAACTCTTCTATAAAAGCACTTGTGCTGGCGTTGAGCGCGACTGTTTTCTATCACAGCACAGAAATCATGACATACATATTTTTTTTGGTTCAGATTGTTGAAAACAAAGTCATTTTTGAATTTAAAAAAAAGGACAGATGTTAGTGAACAAAACCATATCTATATGTCATTTATCCAAATCATTTCCGTGTTCATGTTTGACATAGTACATTTGAGCCGGTAGTGTTCATTAATCGATTCTTAAATACTTTATGTGTGAGATACCTGTTTTCGACGCATTTTATTTCTCTTCACTACTCAATTGTATTCTCCCTCTTATTCCCACCGTTTGGTTGAGATACAGCATTTTTTTGTGTTTGTCAAACACATCATTTCATCGAGAGTCTTTCGTTTGGCGCGCACAAAACAGAGAGCCACACACACGCATTCCACATCATTCTCTCTTCCTCTCTCTCTCTCT
>NW_022199032.1:271703-325080 GCF_009176525.2 Contarinia nasturtii
CTCTCTCTCTCTCTAAACAGTGATTATAAATGATTTTTTCCAGTAAATGGCAGGGCAATCATCAACAATCACGATTTTGTTTTTGTTTTTCTGCCAGTTCTCTTCTTGATGATGAATGAATGACCCCAGATTATCTGTGTGCGTGTAATTTATCGAAAAGAATCACTTAAGGCATGTCAAAGTGTTTTCAGTTGAAAATGCAGGCGCACACAGATTGAATGTGTGAGAGATGTAATCAGTGGAATACATATCTGTATAAATGAAACCCAAATCGATTATACCACCGTTTTTCATGAAAAATGTGAGGAGAGAGAGAAAACAAAACAATAACCAGAACGAATAAACGAATGGCCAAACAAACAATTGGCGTGTGCGTTCGCAAAATTTTTTGTTTTGACCATTCACACACAGAAAAGTGATTAATATTCTTTATTGTGGATGGAAATTATATTAATCAAAAATCTCTGTCGGATTTCTTGCATTCCCTCTCGCTCTCGCTCATTCTATCTCACGCTGTATGCGTGTGTGCTTGACTTTTGCTTTTAATAAAAATTCAATTGGTGTGTCTGAAATCAAATCATCCATGCCTTTTGGGTCTGTTTTTGACAAATTGAATGACTTTTGATATATCATATTGTACGGGGCCAATTGAGTTGAAATGACACATTTAACCCATATATTCAACACTCAATACTGTGCATGACGCCTTGCAATCGACTTCGTTATTCATATTATTAGTTTTTGGTAAAAGGAGATGAAAAAACATCTCCAGCATATGTTACTCAATGCAAACACTTTTACCATCCACAAATCAATGCCAAAATAACGAATATTACTTTGATAGATACAAAAAAAGGAATGATATCATAACGTATTATGCACAGGGGAATATTGCATGGTACAACACCGTGTTGGTGGTGGCTGTATGACCTCACAGTGGCTATATGATAACCCGGCACGTATTATGAGATATTACGATTGAAATCTATGCCACAATAAGCAAATTCGACACGCTCCCAAATTAAATTGGAGATCCTTCAAAAGGGCATAAATCAGATAATTTTGCGTACGCTTCACCTTTTTATCGTGAATCGATGTGCCCCTCTGTTATGAGTATTCTTTTTATAAAAAAAAACTTTTATTTTCGCTTCCATCGATGAAGGCGATTTTTCTCTTAGGCGAAAAACTACCAAAAATGTACATTTCGATTGAGCACGTTCTCAATCTTATTAAATTAGATTGTGTGGCAGATTGTCTTCCAATAAAAAAAATCATTGACTTTGTTTCTCTTACAAAGCAGTCTCATAGGCTGCATTACACATTTAGTACTGTTTCCTGTAAAGGATATAAATTCCTTCCCTATTCCTTCCTCTGTGTGATTTTTTGTCCGTAAAATTCCTTTCTCCGCTTCTTTTTTTTTTTTCAAAAGTAAATGGACCGCATACTGTGTAAGTAAATGTTAGGAAAATGAAAATAACATTTAAAAACCCAAAACGGTTTGCTAAATGCGTTAAAATCACTACATGAAGTTATAGTCTAATTGTGTATTACCTTTTTACCAGCTTTCACACCATTGTTAAGAAAGCATTGCACACACTCTCTTTTTTTGTCTCTTCTCTCGATCGCATTATATTCTTTTACTCTTTTCATTCACTTACACTATACTTAAAAAAAAAAGTAAAAAGGTGGTCATTCAATGAGTGAAATGATCGCAACAGACCGTTTGTCATCTCTCTATGGCGAATAGAATTAAAACGAAATTACTTTGCATTCTTTCTCCTGGCGAGAGGCAAGATGTGGTTTTGTGCAGTGAAACATTTGAAAAGAATTGCCGACACAAGCATACACCAATTGTACGCCAGCAAATACGAATGAAATGTTACTTCCAAAGAGAATTACATGAAAAGAACAATCAAAATGTAAAATAATATGACAAATAAAGTTTTGCAAGTAAAAAGCAAAACAATTGATTTCCGTTTTGCGATGGCCAGTTACAGTCTATTCGTTGTACACTTTTTGCTCGAATCATTTTTCACGCCATTGTAGGTGAGGAATTACAAGGAATTTCTCTACTTTCTTCGACACTTTTTATGGCACATTTTCTTCCTTGATTTTTTTTTTCTTCTCTTCCTCTGTTTGTGCGTGTGTTCGATTCCTTCAGCAACATAACAAAGATGATGAGGTCAAATGTTGTTCCGGTGATTTGCAAACACCTCCAAAAAATGTCAATACAATCATTTTTTTTCTCTTCTGTTCTCCAGAGGCCATTGAAAATATGATGGTGATGGCTGTACGATTAGTATATATATTTTGTGGTTTTGATTTAATATAGCACATTCGACAATATGTGACCCATGCTTTTGTTAACACAATCAACTTTTCTCCATTTGTTTCTTTTTTATTTCGTCCATTTCTTCGTTTCTTGCTTTTTTCCCAATAAATCTATAAATACTGATATTATTTTAATGTCTATTGTATGCACGATCGACTGCCAATAAAGGATATACATATATTTATATATAAAAATGTATTCCGTTAATATTTCGTACCTCTACGTGGGTCGAGAGCACATGTCGTTTTTCGATGTGCGGCCCGCATGCGGTTTAACGTGACAACATCCACTAATTCAAGAATTCAAACCAAAAAATCTCTCTCTCAGTCTCAATAACTCGCCCAACACACACACACACACACACACACACACACACACACATCGATTGAGAATTTTTTTGAATGCTTATGCACAATGTCCCTCATTTCATCCATTTCGGTTCGTTTGTTTTTTCTTATATAAACTGTTTCTTCCAATATAAAAAAAAAGCGAAATATTTCACAAAGTGATATTATTATTATGATTGGTTCCACGAAAACCTTCAAAACTATATGTGATTTGAACATATCTCTGTCTCTATAATTCAACAAACAAAACAAAACAAAAAAACAGAATTTCTTCATAAATTCGAAAATGATTGGTCCTGTTTCGAAATTTCGCCGCTTCGTTGTATCAATAATATAAATAAAAAAAGCATGTTTCTTCACCTATTCACACCTGCATCAATCGATTTAATTACGCTATTTTCTATATATTGAAATTGGTTTTAAAGAACTGAACCGTGCGCGATGATTCGATTATTTATTTTACTGATAATAATTTTTAATGGAATGGTCTCATGAACAAAAGAGACCCCTTTTGTATATGGGTGCAATCATTCAAATTGGCATTTGAGACCATTATTTTATGGTGTGCCCATTACACAACCGACAAGTTTTAAATAAAAAAAAATACCCGTACATTTTTCATTGGAATTGACCGAGTTCAATGAGCACACAGAGTGAAAAAACAAAACAAATCTAATCGCATTCGGCGGTGTTTAGTTCTTATGATCGTTAAATGTTCCAATCCGTGTGTTTACTTATTTGTTTTGTTTATATTGACGTATACAACTAAGATTATTTCGAATAATAAACGATCTCTCGTTGCGTTGTCCGTCGTTGCGCATAACTCTTCAATGAAACGGCCAGTTTACAAAATATGTCATTTTTAATTATTTTACAAAATACATTTGGACACGAGTTTTTGTACTGTACACGGCGCTTTGTATATAACACAACAACAACAACAACAAAAAATTATATCAATTGGTTTAAATAAATCAGCCAACAAGTTCAGTGAAACGGAATGAAAATAAATCATTTCATTTATGCATAAGCCAATATTGACCGAGATGAATTTCCTTATTCGGCGAGAGCAAGAAAGAGAGCGAGAGAGGAAGTGGATGAGAGAGAGAGAGAGAGAGAGCAAGTGTGAGAGGTGGTTGCGAGCGCACGCGAAAGGGAATAGCGAGCGTGCAAGAGGTATGGTGCATTACGGGCGCAAATACGGTGCGGGACCGATAGAGAAAAATTGTATATGGATTTGAATTTGACGTTGCACTCACAATGAACAATGCATTTACCGTAGAGAATCGTCAGAGTTAAAGAATTTATTATCGTTTATGAACGAAACACACAAACCCGATGATGGAGAAGTTGAACGAAAAAAAAATTAAATCAACAAATACAGTCGTGTGCATTATTTACACGAATTATTATTATTATAACTATTATTTGGTTGTGTGTGGACAGCGGACATTTCTCTCTTTCACTCTCACGCTATCCGCTGTACTGTATTGCACATATGGACAATTCAGAAAGAATTTAAACGGTTAAAGAGCGCACACCATTCCAAGACGATAGAGACAAAAAAAATACCGAACCAAACAAACAACATGGAATATCTATTTATGATGGAATCAGAGCCGAAATCAATACCTGCGCTGATATCTATTGATAGCAGGTATTTACATTTCAGTTCCATTTCATTTTTTTTTTTCTTCTTCTGTGTCTCTTGGTTTTTTTTTCTCGCTCTCTATCCCTCGCTCTATCGCCCGTTTTTCATATTCTCTCACAATCACTTTAGAATCCTTCTGTCGCTTCGTCCCATGTTTATTCAAACAGATTCATCATGAGTACGCACTTGAGTCCAGAGACCGTCTATGTGGTTATTTTTTTTTCTTTGTTTCTCGTGTGTCCGTGTATTTTTCTTTTATTCTATTTTACCTATTCCTCCCGTACACTCTTATTTCGGTTTAATCGATTCTCGTTAAACAATTTCCATTTTAAAATGAAAATGATAGAGTAAATGTATTGAAAGCGTTAAGTGGATGGGCATAAAGCATTAGGAAATAACATTCTCGCACACATTGCGCGTCAATGCTTGGTTTGAAGCATTTCATTGAGGCGCCGCCCGTATATACATAACGCAAATCACTATAGCAAGAGCCAAGGAAAGACCATCAAAAACTGAACAAAATTATGCCATCGACTCAAACAGTTTACAAATGCATCTCTCTCTCTCCCGCTTTCTTTCTCTGTATTGCTCACTCACTCTCTCGCACAAAGCTCAAACGCACTGCATTCCGTCTATTACACTGACATGATCTTTGTTGTACACACCAAAACCGTTTCGATGTTTTAAGCGACAATATTTGAGTTGTGTCCGATGAAGAAAAAAAGAGGTTAACGCGCCATTATAAATAACAGCACAAGAATCGAGCGAGAGAGACGAAGTAGAATTACCGCATAAAAAATAATAAAAATAAAGAGTAAATGGATTTGCATTTAAAATGTCTAATGTGACGTTACACATAATTTTTATTGCTGCATTTAGCAGTGCCCGCAATTCGTCGGAATTTGTGCAGAAATCGTACACCAAACTCTCGGTCAATTGTGCGCGTACCGCGTACAATGAGAAAAAATATGTGTGTTCGCTCTCTCTCAGACTCCGTATCCATCTCGCTCTGTGCCTGCATTGGAAATATTGTCGCGCTGTAGTGTGATTTTTGCGATAAAAATAAAATTATATATATGTAAAACCTCATTTTCATACATATATTTCTATTGAACCGTGACAAAGAGTTTGATTTTTGTGCACGTACAGAAGCAATTTGCATTTATCGGTTGAAATTCAATATACCATAAATGCAATTTGATGGATACACACAGTTAAAGCTAGCAAATAATGTGCACTTTTTGAAGAGCCAAAGCCGACAAAAAAGAAAACATTCTTTTCTCACCCATGATCGCATATTTCCAGTGAAATTGGCATTTTTCTTTGGAATCGATATTTTATATCGATCTCGGTACATATCGACCGATTTCAATTACTTCAACACACCCCAAAAAGATATGTGTGACAATTCTCTCTTTGTTCGCTTTCAGTTATTGGCTCGGTTCTGGAGCACCAACATACAAATCATCGGTTCATGTCGATTGTTTGACGAATCGGCTACGGGGAACAAATAATGGGATTATATTTATTAACTCATTGCGTTGGCACTTTTGCTTGCGCCTCATAACAAGTGAACAACACTGCCAGTTCTATTCAATCAGTACAGAGCTCACAACCACAAATGCTAATCGTTTAAATGCGCATTAGTATATATTCATTGGATTTAATCCGTTTATGAATGAACCATTGTATGTGCAATTGTTAAAGTATTGAAACGAATGTGTATGTGTATGTGTATGCGTCAAAAGAGAGAAAAGAAGCAAAATACAAAGATCCTTTCGAACATTTCGATTCATGTATGTTTCTGACATACTATGTCGAATACTTATCGTTAAATTACCGTAAACTCCGAAAAAAGAAACTTTTTTCCTGGTCTCTGTCACTGTTCGCACACACATTTGCTTCATGGTTTTTAGTGCCGATGTTCCAAATGGCTTCGATTTAATGCAAATTGATTATTGCTTTCTGAATAAGTACGCGTTTAAATGCTTTTGTGACAACGAATTTGACCAAATTCCTTATTTCCACAACCTTGAAGAATATCATTTAAATCACAATTTAATCAGAATAAGCAACAATTTAATAAATCGTTTCAAATGCGGATACGAATATATGTTAAAAAAAAACAAATTCGACAATATTTGTTTCATCCTCCATATCGAAGCATGTCAGCAAAACACATGTTCGATGATATTTTTCAGCTTGTTTAAGCAAAATAATTCATTTCGTTCAAAAAAGATGGGAAAAAAAGAAAGAGTCGAGTCTTTTTTTGTGAAATATTTTCCAAAATCTGTGAGGCAATTCCAGGAAAAGCTCGACTCTTTGAAATGGATTCGTGTGGCTTTGTACCACTTTTTCCATTGAATTTAATTTTTTTTTCGCCGTTTGTCTTTTAATGAAATGACCATTTTATTTGAACCAAAAAAAACCGCGCACAACATAATATTACTAATCATAAAATAATAAATATTCGGTGCATGACCAAAACGCATTTTGCCATGTAAAAAACAATCCATCTGGCCATTAATCTAAGTTATTTAAAAAAAACATTTGAAATGTATGCTGTTCTTGTGTTTCCGGTCATGTTTTCCTCTATAAAGTTCTTATCGGTGCGGCGCATGCATTGCCATTATTCCATTCGGAGTGTGTGTATGTTTTTTTTTGTTTCATTTTGTTTTTGTGTCGAATTTTTGTTGTTGTTCGCGGTTCGATGAAGATTTGTGAAATCGCACAGACATACAATATTTTTAATATCTTTTGCAGAAAATGGAAATTATGAAAAAGTATTATTATTATTATTTGTTGTGGTTGTTTTATTCCATGCATTTTAAATCTGAAGAAAATTTCACGGAATTAAGGTGTTGTTGTTGTTGTTCTTTTTTTTTGCTGTTGGGTATACAGGCGTGCGCTCGCGCTCCGTGTGGCTTTTGTGTGAAATAAATGCATAAAGGACGAAAAGAACGCGTTGAAAGATTGAAAGAGAGAAAGAGAGAAAATCACATTGATTTAACGTGCGATGGGACCAATTTCAAGATAAAGGTAAAGATGAGGCTTAAGTTTTTATTGTCAGCCTTTTTCAATCATCATAAAATTAATCCTGTAATATATACTATAGATGAGAAAGGATCGGTGCTCATTTCCAATTCAACCAATTGAACAATGATATAATACATTCATGGGAAAAAAGCAATCAAGAATATTATATATGCTAAATTTATGTTTATGGACTAAAAGTATTCCGAAATGTCTATTATGTATAGTTGATGATGAAAAGAAGTGAGAGCAACATTGTTAACGGCTATCGGTAAATTGTCAGAAATATCCAATGAAATTTCACACACACACAGGCTTTTTTCTTCTGTTATATTTTGGAGTGGATAGTTATGACGAGTGCGTGACTTTTTTCTTTTACTTTAAATTCAAAACTATTTAAGCATGAAACTTAGTGTCTTTGAACAATTTATTGGATTGAGAGGATAGTCTATTGTTCGAAATTTTCATATCGCTGGGAATTAAGCTTACACTCGCCAGAGACTCATGCAATCGATGAAAATTGAATGATTTTTGATGGAAGGAGCGCAAGACAGAGAAAAAGATACACCGAGCAGAGGGAGAATGAGTAAGAGAGATGAAGATAGTAAAATCAAGTAAAATCATTGAATGAATGTGCGTCTTTTGATTTTGCCAAATGGTTATATTCACATGGGATTTGGCGCATCTGAAAAAAACGAACAATTCATAATAATCGTTTCATCCTCTGACATAACAATGAAAATTATTATAAAAATCCTTCATTTTTCAATGATTCCAATGAAAAGACTTTTCTCGATGTATCGCAGTGCCTCCCAAGAGACGTTTTTTTTTTTCATCACGTGAAAAAAGAACGTGAACATTACGTGATTGTTCCCAATCAAAGTTTTGACTTTGAATTGAACGCTGCCAGTTAATCGTTTGCGCATATGAATAGGAGAAAATTCCAAATGCCAAACTTTAGAAAATAAATCTCAAAATCGTAAAACTAAAATCATGAAATTTATGATCGAAAGAAATGTGAATATATAATTCAAAAAATCTACACATCGAATACAATGTATGCACCTACGTGCAAATGACTCTATACAGAAGCATGTGTATTCATAAGTATTTGCTAGCCTCGCTGCCCACTGTTCAGCCCCTGAAAATGATAAGCTTCCTTCTGTGGAGAATATATCATTTCAATTCACATCACGAATTTTCAACAATAAAATCGAAGAAAATAGAGAAACGCAAAAGGTATTAAAAAAAACTTTTTTTCCGCTTCTCTTTTCTTCTTCGGATTTAATACAATTTTTTTTTTGGTTTTGTTTTATTTGAAGAATGTTCATTGCCTGACTGACAGTAATTGAAGTTTGAATAGTTGCGGCCCATCGCGCTCCTCCGCGCTACTTTCACCGTTGCGCACTTACTGCTGCTGCTGTCATTTAAAATTTAATTGTGCCCTTCTAAATACAGAGAGCTATTGCAGCATAAGCACGATTTAAATTATCGTTTTCTTTTTCGGTTGTAAAAATAGCGTCGAATGTGAAAATGGCATCCATAAATTTTATTAGTTTTGAAAAAGTTCTACAAAGCAAACAAAGTACAGTGTTTTTCCCTCGGTTGAAGTTTGCAACCCACAACATTTGTGTGTGTTTTTTTTTATTCTCTAATAGGCTTTTGTATGTATAGATATCATCGTTTCTTGGCGACATGCAGGTGTTGAGTTGAATATATATATATTTTTTGTTGTTCGTTTGTTCGTTTTTCATCATTACCTTGTTCCAATTTGGGCAATGGATGACAACGATCCACTTTGGTCATTCGAAATGTTCGGTAAACAAATGAATTTGTCCGAGTTTTAACGTCGAGTAGAGGCGCAGAGAGAAGAGAAAACTCTAAATTAATTTTCAAGTAATTTCGAGTTGTTTATAGACCCGTTGTTCGTTTCATGTGCGGAATTGATTTGTAGGTGGCCGCCAGAGACATGAGCATAATTCAGTTTGGGAACAGAGAGATACTCTTTCTTTCGTTCGTTTGCTGTCATGTAGAATTTGTTTGGAAACTAAAATATATTCATGATCATCATTAATTGACTGAAAACATGCCATATAAATATTTGTCGATGTATTTTGTAACTGCTACATACATTTCGGACGATGTGAAATAATAGATAGGAACGTATGCTTTTTCGGCCGGTCGGATGACAACGCAGCCACGAAAATTTCAAAATACCAGTACACTGTTTTTTTTTTTGGTTTGTTCATTTCCCAATTTTATATATATTTTTTGATCGAAAAAAATTATTCAAAAAGTGACACATTATTATGTGGAAGCCGAATGCCGCAACGATGTCTGAGAGAAGAGAGAGAGAAGGCGATACAGAATGACAGAGCACCCAGAAATGGTACAAAATTTATGACGGTGCACATAATTCAACGGTAATTCAATCGAACCTGTACTAATGTAAATAAGACATGATCGAGATCAAGATTTGAATATCCACTTCATAATACACAATCAATATGCTGATGTGGAGCGTGTGCGCGACCACGATTGCATTCAGCATAGAATCAATCTTTCGAAATTGAACGCGAGCGCGAACAAAAAGAGAATGAAAAAAATGCAAACAAACCTGAGAGAAAAAACCATTTCAACAAAAGAACGAATTCAATCGATAAAGATGTTAATGTTGTCTCTGTCTCACTCACTCGCTCGCTCGTTCACTCGATGAATTTGAATTATTCAGTGGGCAGTTAGATCTATTGTATTGCATCTCTCAATGTACACGATGATGTGTCTGTCTGGTATGTATCGATTTGTATGTTTGCGATGGCGAACAACAAACGATACAATGGCATGACCGTTAATCTTTTTTGCTGCTTGTACGTCAACACTGACATCTTCATTTTTCATCGATGACACTATCCGATCGAAGATTAATCGATGCATACAGTGATACTACAATAAAATAAAATATCTTGTGAACAAACTGAACTGGGAAATGCCAAATTCCAACCGTACGGTGTTCGGGTAACAGGATGGTGTTCGTTTTTTTTTTGGCGAGCATATCAACAATTTGACATTCACTGACAACTTCGTGGCTTCTGCTTCTTTGTGGCTAACAATAATGCAAGTGTGAACACGATTTCGAATCGTCTGAACAATTTATCGAAACGATGCCGACTGATGCAAGAAATAAATAATTTCTTCGTTTTATTGGAGATGTTCAGCAAACATAAACTGTGAACCCTTGTCTCGTCGGTTAGTGTGAAAAATGTGATAATTTGACATTTTTATGTGTACACGATTGTCGAGTTTATATAAAACATTTGCCAATTGCACATATATAAAAAATTGAGTCAATAGAGGGAGAGAGTAGAATAGACACATGAACGGTGTAACACACATTTATGGTTTGCTTATTGGGCAAGCAAGTTAGAGATTATTATTATAAAAATAAAGAGCTAAGATCACACGACGATGAAAAGGCCGACAGAGAAAAAAGCGTTTTGTCCATCCAGCTGTTGTTTTGTTTCTCAATTTTGTGTGTGTGTGTGTGTGTGCCTATGTCTCTATATCTCACTTTTGTTTCTACAATTCTTTGGAATTGGCCTTTTTTATTTGTTTTGTTTTTGTAAATTTTTGTACCTTGTGCCGAAACCGGGATATATCTCTCTGTTTTTTTTTTGTCTCTCTACTCTCGAGCGCACTAATTCGGTGTAAGATGTTTTCGATTTCCATTTTTTATTGTTGTTGTTGTTTTTGTTCAAAAACGATTATCGTTTCCCGCCCGCTTTCAACTCGGTTTCTGTTTCTCTCTCTCTCTGTTCTCCAGATACATTTTAGATGCATTTTGCTTGCTTCGGTAACTTATGAGCTATTTCTCACTCAATGTTTCCAATCACATTGAGTTTTGCTGTGTGTGGATACTTTTTGGCCGTGTTCGCACCGAATCATTGTGTGTGTATGTGTCATTTTTGTTGTTCGGTTTCGGAAATTTATATACATGGATTTTCATTATGTTTATGAATCGTTTTATTTTTGTGTGTGCTATATGCAATGCATTCTCTTTCTATCTCTGTGTTTCTTGTTGTTGCCTATTTGGTATAACCTAAATGTGTTAAAATATTCTTTACATACTGTGATGCTATTTTTTTTCTCTCCTCCTTCAACAACAAACATAAAATAGAAATGTCAATTTTCGATAATCCGGAACGAAATGTGGATGCTTTATATTTTTTAACTACTAACCGGCATCGGCTTTGTGCTTTTTAATAACCATTTTATCTTGCATACATTTTTCTACTTCTTCTTCTTCATTGCCGTCGTCGTCGTTTGGAATGCGCTTTTCATCTTTGTTCTGATGACTGCACACTGCACACTGTTCTCTCTCTCTCTCTCTCTCTCTCTCTCTCTCTCTCTCTCTCTCTCTTGCTCGTGTGTTTTTTCTCTCTTCCCAACTAGAATTTGTTAACTAGAAAACAATTATTCTTCTGGTATTTTTCTTTTAATTTCATTCGTTTGGTTTGGCATTTACGTAAAAACATACACACAATCGCCGCGTGTACACACCATTTTATAAGTGGATTCAATTCATATATCATGCTTAGCCAAGACAAATCATGACCAAAGCATTTCGCTAATCATTTTGAAAATAGCAAAACATATACAAAGCACCTCGTCATATTGGAGAATGCGCTCGAATGGGTTTCCCCCCCCCATCTCCATTGAATTTTACATTATTTGATTGCACTAATGAAATAAGCATAGTTCCGATCAATTTGATCGATCAACTCAAGTATAGCAGAGTTCGGAAAATAACAAACGAATGAGAAAAATGGTGTTGCTCTACTTACGTGAAGTCACTGGATCGTCGTTGGCTATAATTTTTCCTTCGTGCATCCCAACAAACCTGTTTGCACATTTTGAATATAAATGGACTTGTTCTCGGCTGCAAAGTGATCCCGCAATCACCACCTAAAGTAAACAAACAAACAAACAAAAAAACACGAACATTATTCATACGAATGAAATACGAAAATAATTTTCAATTCAATTGAAGTTGTGTTTTGCTAATGAAAGATGCGCAAGCAATCTAAAGTGAAACAAACAACTTTGACAGCTTCACTGAATGTTTCGCACTTCAATTGCATTTTCACAATCATGATTTTGTGATGATGCAATTTTACGCATGTATCCAGCTGACTCATGACATCAAATCGATTAAAAATTTGGCCAAAATAAATGTTTGATCAATCGTATAAGCATTTAATCCGGACATTGTTTTTTTAAAAACTTATCTGAATTGTTGACAACCGTTCTCCAATGTTTTTGGTCGTTATCGTTCGACAATGAGAAAATGAAAAGGTTCTGATTATTTGTAAGCACTTGCAAAGGTTCTTGTCTTCTTTATCAAATTAATCCAATATTTTTTTGCGCTTTTTTCGCACGACTCGAAAATGATACAAACACAAAGCGAGAGAGAGAGAGAGAAGGAAAGAAAGAGAGGGAAGAAGAGATATCCGAAATTATGCAACGTTGCTTTTCTGTTCCAATGTTCGCTATTAAATTGAAAACTATTTGATTTTCGTGTGCATGTTCGACTCTTTTGGTAGTTGCTGCATGCAGTATTTTTGGTTCACAAACTTTTGAGTGTGTACATGGAATGCGTATATGGTTTAATTTGAAATTCACGCAATTCTTTTTTTTGGCATTTATTATTTTTGAGCATGCACATCATGGATTTAATTCTGTTGAGTTTTGGCATGCTGAACACTCTTTCGCCCTGGTGCTGTATAAATAAAACAAAAGAAACAAAAGGATCACAACGGCGAATGTGTTTAATTGGATTCGGTAAAGGTGTGCGCACAGACACATGGAGACAGAGTGAGAGAGCGATAAAAGCAAAGAGATTGAACAAAAACATTACTAAAAGAGCTTGAGAGAGAGAGAAAGATGGCAGAACGAAAGCGTTAAAGAATGACAATGCGTGTATTCTTGTGATGTACAAAAATTTGTTCGATGAAGAGAAATGTTCGAGTACAAAAACGAAAGACAAAAAAAAAGTTCTCGTACAAAATGGCGTTTCCAATTATTTCGATGTATGAATGTAATATTCTTGAGTGCACCCAGCCTCTATATCGACACATTTAGCATTTTGGCATTGTGCATATTTATATCGTTATGTGACGAAGCATATGGTTGAGAAAAAGCAACGCGCTCCATCGATTCCAATGAGAATTGTGAGTATCACACATTCTCTAATCTGATATTCAAATCGCAACAGCGACAACCACAGAAAGAAGCAAACAGCATCACAGATGGAGAAAAAAAAGAGCCAAACGCGAGAGAAGTATATTCATCACGAATAATACATTATCTCGGCATTCGGTCTCCTTAATTTACCATGGCCTGTTTGAGAGTGATAGAGAGTGTGTGTGTTAGCGCGCGCGGCATGTTAAATGGCATGTATAATGCTCATATAACACACTTAAGATATTGGATTAAACGACTGAACAAGCTGAACACCACATTTATATCGCCATGAAAATGAATAAAGAAAATAATCACAAACGCATTCGAATCAACAAGCTTGAGCCATTGCTTTCTTGCAATGCACTCGAACAAAATAACATCAACGACAACAACAATCAAAATCGGTCTTTCTCGAAGGCGACCGCATTCGCACACACTCACTCTTGAACTGTGAGCACATAACATTCGATTTAGATTACCGGAGTGCCAACATGATAAAGGGAAGAAATCATCAGACAACGGTGACGACAACGACAGCGAACAGCAAGAACTTGGCATTGCAAAGAGCGTGAAGCTTGATGTTAATTTCATATTACTAATTTGAGGCGCCAAACTGTTGTTTATATCACTTCATTTTCGTATCATTTTTTTTGCTCTGATCTCTCTCTCTCTCTCTCTTTCTCTCGCTCGCTCACTTCATTTCTTTCTTTTTTTCCAACTTTTCACAACGTGTTGTTATTGGTGTTTCTGCCTTTTTTTAATGTTGCATTTTATTTTGCACTTCTCTTGTGTGCAGTCAGACATTGAGCGAGCTCTTCGTTTTAACGAATTCTCATCTTTTCATTTGTGCTTCTTGTATTTCATTTTTTTTTCGCTCTCAATGTTTGATTGTTGCTTACAAAAATGAATATTGCAGCCTACTGATGCTGTAACATTGCCGTTTGCATCTTTTTTCTCTCTCTCTCTCTCTCTCTCTCTCTCTCTCTCTTTCAATGTTCGGTTTCATTATGTTGAGTTCGCACTCTTTGGCAAGGGTCGTCTATCAAATATTCGACACATACCGAATGAATAAAATACGATTCGATATAAAAATATACGCGGTAGACTTGAATCGTGATGTTGAAATCAGAGAGCGAGCCAAGGAAATCGAAAAAAGACCAAAAGAAAGAGAAAGAGAGAGCAAGCGAAAGAGTGAAAGAAAAATAGTGATCGAAAAACGGAAATTACTCCAAAAACGATGGAATGAACAAATTGTATGAAAATGCAGATTAGAATCGAACCCCGAAATTTTCAGCTTTGCGCTCGGCCAGTTAAACGAATGCATTCATTCGATTAAATAAATAAAAGCGAAACCATACAAGAAGAAAAAATAGATTGAATTAATTAACACTCAATTTATATTCTTCGACTGTTACAAACGAGGGGTTAAACATTTGTCGGCTGAGATCGCTTCCATTCGCTCTGTCTCTCTGCACATATTGAATGATTCGTGATTTTGGAATTGATTTGTAAGTGTGAATCCCCTTGGGCATACGATGATATACACAATTTCACAGTGAATATATATGTAATTCATATAATCCGAAAAATCGGCGCAAAAGAGTCGATGAATGTATATCGGTTTGGTGTGCGTTTAGTATGGCCAACATATTTATTAAATTGGATTGCGTGTTTAATGCATTAAATCGTTGGCTTTATTTCATCGTTAAAATGTTTGATGTTTGCATATTTTTCGTTATTTCCCAATTTTCAATTCGTGTATCGAATGCGGTTGGAGCGTCGTTCGATCGAAATTGTGTTTTATGGAAGATTAAATGGTGCCAAAGAATTGCAACTGTTTAACACGAATATGCGAATTTTTCTCTCTTTCTCTCTCTCTCTCTTGCTGATTTATTGACTGTTTTTTCTTGTAATTTTTTCGTTTGTATTTTGGCAGTACAGCATCCTCTTCCATGTAAAATGCAGATATTTGAAGAATTAGAAAAAGTAATTAGAGCTTCCTCTCTTTCCGATCGATGACCAATGGTGCAAGTTCAACGACAAAATTGAACCATAAATTCAAATTTCAATTATTGGTGTGCATGTTGCGAAGAAGAATATAATTATGATCGGGGTAATAAATAAAACAACAAAAGATGCTGATCATCAAGGTAAGTAGAGACATTGCAAGTGAAAAAAACCGACGACAACGATGATGATGATGAAAAAGAAGTTTTTTGCAACGTACACTTGGTGGAGAGTAAAAAGAAATAATATTTTGACCTAATCTTACGTAAAGTGTTAATCTATGGAGAAAAATCAAGAGAAGATATGAATTAACTGGAAATGAAGAGAGAAGGTGACAAAAAAAGAAGCCTGCCACATTTCTAGCTCTGCGTCTCTTTCCCTCTCTCGGTCTCTCCTAGTTTTGCATGCATAATATTCTCAACGAAAAAAAAAACTAAGAAAAATGATTGAATAAACACAAAGAACAGTAACGGAAGAGACGGAAAAAATGATGGAGACGGAAGAAGGAACGAAAATTAAAAAGAGAAAAAAAAGAGACAGAGTGAAAAGAAACTGGAAACAAGCGAAAAAAAACACACAATATTACTCACTCCATGTCGAACAGAATGTCGTCGCCAATAAATGTATACAAAACAGTACATGATGTTACATACATCACAATCATGAATTGCACCGTGCGCGCGATCAACTAAGACTTCGACAGTGACAAAGACCGAACGTGCGAGTGAGAAAAAGAAAGACAGATAAAAACGTTGATAAATCGATGTGGATAAAACCGAGAGAGAGAGAGAGAGAGAGAGAGAACAAACGGCACGTAAATAAAAAGAATCATCGACAGGCTATCGACGTATCATCGACAATCGGTAATGATGAAATTGACAACTACCGATAAACCAGATGTCCATAATGCCAGTGAGTAAATTCATCAAAAATGCTTTTAATCGCGCATGAATAATAATCACTACAATAACTATTGAAATAAAATCACACTCTCTCATCTCTATGGCCACTACATAATAATATTTGCATTTATATAGTATAGATGTGGATGCCTTAATGCTTATAAGGTGGTTAAACGCTAAGCTATAGTGGCACGTATTATGTGTGTGTATGTGTGTGCTTGTGCACATTTCGGTGCGACAATGTTTCAATCGCAATGCCGTTAAATAGCAGGCGCACGCACACACCTGCGACGTTTTTCCAAAGCCAATTACTATTTATAGTTAATATTTTCGTCGTATAATGATATTTTCATTGGTTTTATGTATTAATATGCGGTGCATGGGTGTGTTGATGTGTGTTTGATGGTGTCGTACTTGAGAATCTCCATCAAATAATCGCGCACATTCGTTTTGCGCTCGCTGTACTCACTCATGCATACATTCGTTGAACGAGTGTCAAAACTAGGCTTTCTGAGGAATGGCGAGTAGTAAAGCATCTTGCTAATTGTTATTAATCTGCTGTCATCTTAGTTCACGTACATTCTTGCATGGCTCCAATAATCTTTTTTTTGTTCGCCTCTCTGTCTCTAACTGACTCGCTCACTCCTTCCAACTACCCAAACACCTCCAATTTGAAGCAAACAACTGGTAGTTTATGACTTGTTAATAACGCCGAACTGTTTTGCAGTTTTTCGAGCGTGAATTTTATACTCAAATTGACTAGTTCTTGAAAAAAAATCAATTTTTTTCGTCTCCATATGACATTTACCTATTTTTACACATCAAACACATTAGAGAACACTCAAAAACTCGGTTGGCATTTTATTTCATCTTCGTTTCACAATTTTTTTTTTAATTCTCATCAAATGAGTGTTTGTTGTTGTCGCTTGATAAATTCATATTACGAGTATATATTAATTGGTAAATACGTATTCCGTCGATGAAATGATGTGTGCCAATCTACACGAAATGAATCATGTTCGAAGCATTCAGTGTAATATTCAAATCAATATAGAGAATAGTATATTAATCGGTAGTTGACTATTAATTGATGTGTGTGAGTGTGTTTTTGCATTGCAGCAGCAACAACAATTAAAATAAGAAGAGAAAAAAAAACATGCAGCAAGATAATAGTCAAAAAACAAACGTTAAATGCAATGAAATTTGAATTGGTCGGGAGAGAAGTGTTTTCAGATTCCAATCGATGTGTTGAGATATACAATCGGTTTGCTATTCAAAATTCTCTCGATGCACAAAAATTGATGAAGGCAAATAAACAAAATGCTGCGAACGACAGAGATACCGTGCTCATCGTTTGGCCAACGTCATAATTATTCACATAAACATAAAATTACATCAAAAACCCACACGCCATTTATGTATTACACTCTGTATTTAGGTTTTTTTGTGTGTGTATATGTGTTTGGCGCGCACGTTGCTTGGAAATATGCGCACATAGCGTGTGCGCGCTCACACATTTCCCGAAATAAATACTGCGAAAAAATAAAAATGTGTACGACAATAAATTAAGAGCTATTTAGATGCGAATCGAATCGTCCGTTTTTATTTGATTGTCAATAAAAAGTTGGTTAATTTAATTTTTTTTGGTGTGTTCGTGCTGGCTTTCATGTTGCTTGTTTTGATCACTGGTCATTTAGTCGGATTTGTATATGTATGTAATGTGTCTGATGCCAAATAATCGGCGATGACAAGTATTCCGATATGAATTGTCTCTAAATACGATATTATTACACGGAATAGAGGAAGGAAGAGGAGAAAAAAAAACACAAGCCCGATAACTTATTTATTGTCTTTTCAATTTTCATCGGTGCATGCGCATCAATTTTGAATGGAAAAGTGTGCTGCATATAATGAAAACATCTGCTAACTTCACATGGGACCAGAGTTGCCGTTTTTTTTGTTTGTTGTTGATTTATGCCCACATATTGTCCATTCTAATAAAGTCCTTTCAATTTTTCGCTCAATCGCCATTATTCGGATTAGGATTGAAAGAACCCGACGATTTCGGTAACACAATAAACCCAATAATTTCGTGTTATCCCTTTGGATGGACTGTACAGAGCATAATATAGTTTTTTTTCTACTGACAAAGTACACTCTATGTGGTATGCAGTACATACCAACTAAATCACACCAATTTCAGCTGTCGAGCCGAAAAAATTCGTCCGATCTCGGCACATTTGATGTTCAATTGAATGTCGGTAGTTTGTTTTTTGCATAAATTGTTGATGGTATGTTTTCGACATTAGTCAGTTAGTATTGATGTCATGTTCAATATAATTGAACAATCAAATTAAAATTGAGTGACGGATCAAATGATCATAGAATTTCACGCTTGATTTGCCGGACATAAAAACCCATCATGGGCGATCAGTCATGTAATGAAATTTGAGCCATAATTTCACGATATGTGTCAAAATCATCAGCCATCAACAATGCGATTGTCAAAGAGGGAAAAAGACTTCAACTATGACAATCAAGAGAGATCAGAGGGAGAAGAGCGAAAACAGAGTGCGAATTTCAAATTGTAGAATTTCGATATTTTTGATTATGAATTCATTTAGGTGAAACCGAAACTGATGAGATGACAAAAAAAAAACGAATTGCACAGGAGAATCGATAAAAATCAGATACGCCTCATCAATAAACAGCATACAAAGAGAGCAAAATGAGTGGACACGCTTCAAGGAACGGAACCGGTCTCGGTATGCTTTTTTTGTTGCCTTTTTTTCGGAATGTGTCAAAAATCGATAATAAGACAATTGTAATACATACACCAAACAACGCGAGAGAGAGGAAAAAGAGAGAGAGAGTGGAAAAAAAGACAAAAACATGACCACAACATGCATATAAAATATTCGGTACGATATTAAATGGCTGCAAGCCATACTGATTGATAAATCAGATTTGTGGTCGCCCATTTCTCTTTGCATTCATACTCCTCCTATATATTTTTATCCTCGAAAATGAACGGCACAAGGCAAGATCACAGAGACTGAGAGAGATAGACAGAGAGTGTGTGAGAGAGGAACCAGGAGCGAGAAAAACAAATAAATAAATGGGATACAATGTGCACGTACCGAGAAGAAAAACAAAATCAGAACAATTTCGTTTAAATTGCTAGTTGTGGTGGTTGTTCATGAATGTCAAAAATGTTTGCAATGTAAGGTCCTCACCATTTCATTGCTGCACAATGCACAGCGAAACGGTATTCCCGACTGAAAAAAAACACAGCAACAATCCAACATAAATGAAACGAATGAATAACATGAAACACGAAAAAAAAACTCATGCACATACATTCTCTGCCGGATGGTCGAATTCAAGTTTGAATGGAAACTTTTTGTCCACCAGAAAAAGAAACACGATGGAAATTGAAAACAATGGGTCGAACAGTAGCTTTGTAAATGCAATACGTATAGCCCAGAGCAGCAGAGTGAGAGTAAAAAAAAACATCAACGGATTTGTAAAGTAAAGAAAAAGAGAGGGAACGAGACAAAACAACGAGAGAAAAAAAACGAAAACTGAATTGTATGCATTATCACACCAAATTCAGAAGTGAGAGAGAGAGAGTTTCATGATGGGCATTTTAATAATAAGGTGGATGCTAAAAGCTGAAAAATGTGTGTGTTTGTTTTGTTGGCCAACCTTCACATTATTCAGAATCGCATCAGCTTATAGCCACTTTACTCTCTTGCACATTATAATATTATTTTTTTTTGCGCTGTAATGGAATTATCTGATTGGTCAATTTGTTAGGTTTTTTTGTGTGTTTCCACTCTCTTTATTATTGAGTTATATGCGTGACCACCAAAAAAAACCTTCCATTCGAGAACGAAAATAATCACATTAACTCGTCCGATACGATTTTTGTTGGAAGGGGGCAGCAAACCGATGACAAAAAACGGCGCGGCGACTCAATAGTCGCTAAGTAGGTTTGCGATAATCGATTCAAATCCAATTGTTGGTCTCACATTGTGTGCACAAATGGACGCATTTTCTGCATTTCTGTCATCATCACCAGCGAACGCGCTTAATTTAGTTAATGATGTATGACATTAAATCGCAATAATCACCAACGATGTTGTGAGACCGTTCTCTATATTATTGAACCATCAGCAGCTGAATATAATAATAACCACGACAACGACTTCGTAAGCCATGAAACGCTTGTCACATTGACAAAATGCGAATCAATGACTGGCCAATAAATCAATCACATAAGTATCTCGATATGAACAGGGTGTCAAACGGCACATATCCAATGATTGTGATTATGGCGTGAAAAATGACCAATTTTGATGTGTAACTAATTTGTAAACCGATTTATTGCCACTTTTACACACCCTGTGCATATGTATGTGCAGACGCATTTTGTATGCAGAATCGTATGCATAATTTAAAACAAAATATGTGCACAATAATGCTGGTCGAGCTCGCTGTCTCGCTCTATCATGCTCTTTTCGCAGCTATTTCAAACTTGATGTGTGTTATATCTTATTTAATAACATTTTAATGCATGATCGCGCGCGCTACCCTTTGTGATGGGCAAAATGAGAGACGATGTTGTTGCGTTTACGCTTTGCATCGACATTCCGATTCAATCGTTTGTCTTTGCCATTCTTCTTGCGCATTCGTTTCGTTGCACCATTTTAAAACTCATTATAAACTCTTTTTTTTCTGCCGCAAATTCAGTGTGTCTCAATCATAATCATTGTCTTATGAAATTGTTATGTGCGCTCTTCTCAATACAATTATTATTCAAATTGGCAGATTTTTCATTTGATTAACAACACTTTAGTTCACACCAAAATACAATCATAAATAACACCTTCAAATGCACCGCATGCTCTCATACTGACAATTTTAAATTTTGCCGACCAACACCACTTATTGAAACGAATTTATTTGTCACATTATTTTGGACGAGAGTATCAGTGTAATGATGCCATTGAATTGATTGACGCCGATCAATTTTACAACACGGTTATCGTCTTTCAATTCAGTGCACCGAGTATAAAAATACCTTACTTAATGCGATTCTACAAATTTTCATCACCAAAGTTATTGGTTTGTTTTTGTTATAAGAAAATAGTCAAATTTTTCATAGTATCATATTAAAAACATTTTTATTATGGAAGAATCTTAAAAATGTCTTCGTCAGGAAGTTTTGTTTTCGAAATCAAATGCAGATATTTTTTTCTATATCCCCAGGAGATGATGATATAAAAATGATGAAGTTTTATCGCAAATTGTGTTTGCATGACAAATTGGATTGCATGGATGTTGTTTGTTTTCGGTCGGAAAAGAATCATTTCGGTTTATGATTGCCACAGTAAAAAATTGACAAATTCGTTTCTCTCTCTATCTCTCTGTGATTTTTTTCTTCTTCCCCATTCAGCCAATTTTCCATCACATCGTAAATTCTTGACAATCAATAGAGCCGAGTAGTTTTATGACGCTCACTTTGGCCCGAATCTAGTTTTCCACCGTTGAAAGCAGATCATATATAAATGGATTGTGAGAGATAGACATTATGATAAGCATTGAACACGTTCCCACTGTAGAGTGCACATATACAATTTTTTTTTTGTGCACATATTTTACATAAAATAGCGACTCAAGTCTTATCTCGTTGCGGTATGTTGTTTGTATGTGATTTGTGTGTGGAATTTTATTTGATTCGATTGAAGTCGAAGGAGAGGAGGTGCGCAAAATACACATATCCAATTCAGTATTTGTCTATTCTTTCGTTCCGCTCAATCGAACAGTTTATCGTTGTTGTTTTTTTTTTCTCTCTCCTTTCTTGTTGTTATTATTGTTGTTGTTGTAATTTAAGCATTCTTGGCATGCTTGTTGCTTTTATTTCCCTTCTGTGGCCCATTGTGGCACTTTATGATTATTATATATGAATTTGATCGCCGTACCGATTGTTTCCATTTTGTGCGCCTTCAATATAGGATCAACACACAGAGAAAGATCGCAAACAATGATAAAATGAATGACAATAAAACCAACAACCATAATTACATGTACTGCTCAAATTAATAACGTGTGCGGCTGAGAAGAAGAAGAAGATGATGATGAGAAGGGAAAAAAATGAGCGCACATACACACACACCAAGTAACAAATTGAGCGAACTCATTTGGTGCAATGAAACACAACGCGCGGCCGCTGAATTGCAATATTGCGGGGAGAGAGAGAGAGCAACCATATCAGGAAAAAGCATTTAAGACAGGATCGTAGAAACAATTACAATTGCAATTCTACACAACAAATTGATGTCTTGGACAGAGTTGGGCGCTGTTCACACACACACACACTTTTAACTTTAAATAATCCATTCACGAACTTTGGTACTTGACGTAAACAATAAATTTTGATGATTTTTCAAATTCTCTCCAAACAAACTAAAAATAAAATGCAGCCGTAAAATTGCGCAGATTATTGTCTCTGTCATGTATGATTTGTTCGTAAACAAGCAAGACCACACTTTCTGTTCAACATCTTTTCGAGCATTTTTATTTTCGTGTGAGAACAATTATGTTGTTATTTTGTTACAATGTTTTCGTCGAAATTATATTTTTCTTAGAAGATTTCCCGAATTTTCGAGAAAACGTTCGTTTGAAAAAAAAAGCATTTTTCAGAAATGTTCCGGCATTGAACCATATACACCTTTCACTTTTATCTGAATAACAATTTCCAAATAAATATAAGCCGAAACACTTTTAAATCCGAGTATTTCTTCTCAGCTCTGATTGCAAATAGATGGCATGAAATGAAAAAAGTGTCGGTGGTTGTGTGCATATCCAGAAATATAAAAGAAAAACAACTAAAACACATGAGTGTAAAGTAGGAGCACATTGCGCTATCAACATTTAATTTCTTGCGCACACTGGCCATATCAGCCGTTTCAATCAATAATTTTTAATAAAAGGACGTCCAACAACGTGCGGCCACAACAACGACGTGATAGAATGTGGTGTCTTTAGAGGCCATTAGTGTGATGAGGCGGCAACATTTTCCCGTTTAGACTTCCATCTCATTTCGATGCACAGCCAGAATGTGGTGTCTGTTTTTCAGTCTCTCAGTAGTCGCACCGGTGTGTGTATATGTGTGTACTTGAATTTATGTTATCAATATTGATCACAAACCATTTTTCTAGGTTTTTCATTTTTCTGCACACACAAAATCTATAATTATAATACAGTTAAAAGATTGCTTTTTTTCACCTTCTTGTTTTGTGTGTGTGTGTGTGTGTTGTTGCAACTTGAAAAGTGCTTGTTCGCGCATTGGTACGCCGATTCATCCGTGTGGACGCCAGTGCAACACACATTTATCGCTCACGTTCTATCGCCCCGACCACTCGCATTCTCTTTGCGATGAAAAACGTCTCTGCACAAGCAGTAATTCAAAACAAAAAAAAAACTCTTTTCACTGGCGAAATGCAACACACACACATACATACAAAGACACGAAAATAAAAGCTTTGAATTTATAGCCAAATCATATAATGTGGACGTGCCATTGCAATTAAGCAAAATGACCGATCAATTTATGCAATTATTTTGGTTTTATGCGAAGGTCATATTTCATGTTTCTACATGTTGGACATGTTTTTCTCTCGCTCTCTCATTCTCGCGCGCGCACATTCGCCGATTTTGTTTAGAGAGATGGCTAACTCGCTCGCATGTGTGTACGGTGTACACTGCACCACGATCCAAATAAGATAAAGTGTAATCAAGATTTGAAACGAACCGCTGCAATCACACAAGAATGTGTTTATGTGTAAGTAATCGGCGTCCATGGTAATATGTAATTTGGATATATGAGACAATGTTCGCATTTGATTATGTGGAACAACTTTTTTTTTCATAGAATATCATATGAATACACTTTTTGCTCAAATTTTTTCACACGTAAGTAAATATTTTCAAATAAAAAAAAAACTGTTTTTATGGTGTCTTTACATTTTGACGGTTCTGACATTTCATTTGACTTTTTGGGAAATGATAAATATTTACATTGCACCAAAGTCCAAATCTATTAGAAACCAATGAATGAACATGTTGACCTTTTTAGAACAAAAAAAAATACATCGGTGTCTGTGCAAGCGGACCATCAATCATAGCCATGACACTTCTTTCACACATATATTCATAGATGCATTCATAGTTCTCCCAAAATCCAAATGAAAAATTAAAAGTCAAATTCCAATCCTTGTTCCGATTATAACGAAATAAAATACTAAGAGAGCGATAACAATTCCATACTTACAAAATTGAAATAAAAACAACATACTCATTACTCACTAGAAAATAACAAAACGAATAATAATGTTCAATGTCCATGTTCTACTCAAGAATTTCCATTCAATATATCAATATATGTTTTGTTTGCATTTTCTAATCAAAGGAGATTGAAATTGCTCTTTTGCTGTCGACTTTTGTTTTTAATAACCAAGGTAATCGAATTGATGCCAAAAAGATAACTCTTTTCATTCTGTTTAGAGTGTAAAATTCCAATATATTGTCAGCTTTAACGCCGGTTTGTGTATTTTTAATGCAAATGGTGTGTAATTGGGACATAGACGTGTCTCTGTTTAAAATATAGCAAAATATCACTTATTCTGTACCCAATACCCAATATAGATTATGGAGGAGCTTGTATGCTCGTTTCGAGTTTCTGCAAAAGTATCGAAACATACAACGTTTTTGGAGACAAATAGAAAACCTTCGAATTATGGAATCACACGGGATCTAAATTGTTCCACAATCTCGAAGGAATGGCAGAGGGATATTAAAATACGTCAAAAAGTATTTCAATGGCTAAATCCGATATCGTTTAAATTTGTGTACTAATATTTAGAGGTGTATTTTCTATATTAATCAAGAATTAATGCTGGAGATAAAGACACAAATTTGAACACATACAAAAAGTTGGTTGCGCTATGTATATTCAAAACGATTCTATATGAGTTTGAATGGACAAAAAAAAAACTACTGAAATATAACCGACACCGAATTATTACTAACAAATAGTCAGCAAACGTTATGCCTTTGCTTAGTTTGAACTCATAGTATGTACGCTTGACAAATTTTGTTTATATTTTTCCGGAAGAGTGTGACCAGTTCATTGACAACATTGTCATTGACATCAGACACTTGACTTAGTAATATTACATAGTGTAATATAACCGTCAAAATTATTCTGACGACCAATACGTATAAATCAAAACAAAGATAATAGATTTGAGATAATGCAGTAGTGTCGAACGAATCGGCGGCTCAATGGAATCATTCATCAACGAAGAAAATGACACAAAAAAAGAATACATAACTGCCACTTGAATATTCAGTTTGAAATTCCTACGCTCTACGCCGCGTATATACTTTTTTTTCTATATATTATAAGTTGTATGGTTTCGCGTGCGCGCACACGAAAGGCAAAACACAGAAAATTCCGATTATTATCGATTATTACAAATATTTTGATGGGTTTCACTCGTTTCATTGTTTTGCGCCTTGGAATGTTGACACTTTTTATGTTTCATAATTATTCGGTTTCTTATTCGTGCACCGGCGATCACATCTATCTTTCTCGCTTTTCAACATCGACATCTTAAACTCTCACGACACTGGCATGCATTTATTTTTCGTTGAAGTGTCGAACGGATTTGAATTTCTTTCGATGTTCAGTCGAAGAGGATGGATTTCGACTTTTCAGACCATCAGACAAAGAATAGATGAAAGAACGTTTTCATGCATGGGATTGATCAATATTCAATATTCATTTTTGTTACATTGTTATTTACATGGTTCATTATGAGAATATCTTATTTTCACAATTTCTTGTTTGTAAATTTTTGGTAAACATGGAAATAATCACAACATTTGAACCGAAATTGTCTTTTGAATCCGCCCAATTTTAGCTTATCTCCATAATTAGGTTTTTCTAATTTAAATTAAAAACACAATTCTAGGAAACGTTTTTCTTTTTCGGAGGGGAAATTTCGACGAACTCTTGACAAAATGATTTTCTGTTTGCGAATTTTCAATTGCTAAATCTAAATTAAATATCTCGCTGAGATTAGGTCGACATTCTTTGTTGTCTGTTTGATGTGTGTTTTTCTGTTGAAATTATCGGTTTTGTGGTTGTTTTTAAATCAATTTGCGTCACACCTGTACAGATCCAAAATCTTTGTGCGTCTTTTGATATGGGAGAGAGAACGAGAGCGGGGAGTGACCGAACGTAGCGATAATGATTGAAAAACAAAGCTCAACAAATCCAAGTGATAAAATACGGAAAATATTTGTTTTAATTGATTCACGTGTGTGATTTTCGCCAGAAGGATTTTCCCACTTATCTAAATCGTTAGATGGTTTCATGAAAATTCCCGGAATATTCACGTGTTTTTGCTTTTGTTTTGAATCGAAAGAGAGAAAAATGTTGTTTTCACCGATAACATCGATAATAACAATAATAATCGTCGTAATATTGAAACGTCGTTGTTTCAGTTGAAAGTGTGATTTTTTGTGTATACTCTATTTCGATTGAGATTTCAAAATTCGCTCAATCAAGCATATGATGATGTTTCATGTGAAATTTGTTGCAAGAGAAAAAGAGATAGAATCCAATTCTCCGTATGATTATGATGAGACCCAGCTGTTGTTTGCTGTTGTGTCATTTGTTGCGGTATTCTATCACACATAAAAAAGAATGCGCGAGAGGCGTGTGTGTACTCACAACACAGCACGAGCGATCAAACGCGCGCTGTATGTGATAAGCCACATTTGCGCCCCATTAAATTAATCTCTGAATTTAATTGAATAACGTTTGACATTTTGTCACATACACACTCTCTTTGTGTGTATGTGCGGCGATTTTTGTCGATTAATCACAACACAATTTTTTGGCGCTAAGTGAAATTGTTTCAAAAAAAAATTGAGTTGTTGACTTTTACTTACCATCAGGAGGTACAAAATCTTGGTATAGACGGTAAGCTGTGGTATCCTGAAATAAAATGAAATGATGTCATTAAAATAGTTTCATAAATGATCAAAGGTATTTTTGTTAAAATCGTGTATTTTGAAAATAGTATTATCAATGACGTTGCTCTCCTAACGCACGTGACAAACGTAATCCAAGTAAATGACGAAAAAATGCGCACAATACTCTGTGCATAGGTTGTTGTTTTTTTTTCTTCAATAAATCGCATTGTTCCTACTGAATCAATTATAATTGAATAGAATATCGTTGTACGTGTATGTGTACACTGGTAAAATATGTGTAAAATGGCACAATTGACATTACACGGTCTAAACACGAATTGAATTGTTTTCATTTTATGTGTGAATCTATTTGTAATCGAAAGCAAATTTTAAAGTGGCCTCAATCAATTCAGACCACTTAATCAATTTTAATTTATGAGCATTCATGATAAATGGCCGATTTTTTTTTTTTTTTTCATTTCGTTCAAAGGAATGCATTCGAATTGTGATTACCAGACAGACAGGAAATATCATTGTAAAAAGCTTGAAATTCGCATTGATGTCAAAGCAAAAACTGATCATTTCATGTGAAGACAGCTGTTTTGTTGCCGGTAACCACAGAGCGGTTGAGAGTACAGAGCGAGATCGAGAGTATTACGAGAGCGGCGGTCAACATTGAGTTCATACCGATTATAAAATGCATATTCATGATATTCTCGAGTGAAAATCATGTGGGTGTTGTTCGTGTGAATATAATACGCTTTGATTTGTTGTTCTTTTTTTTCTCTTCTCTTTTGCATGTGATTTGTTGACACACAAAAAAGGACTGCTATATTGTTATCAGACACGCGCAAATCATACGAATAGTACACCATTTTTTTGTGTGGTGATGTGTACTTGTTTTTACTCTTGGAAGTATCATTTCGGTAAAATTCCAAAATCGGTGGGACAAGATGAAAGAATCGATGAATTTAGCTGAAAAGTTGATGTCAAGTAAATTGAATATTGTCGCGTTTCTTGTTTATTTTGAATATTGCAAAAGTCATGACCGTATGAATGATTTTTCTATACGGCTTCTGTGACAATGAACCGATCAATATGCATTAGTGTAGCCAGAGAATTAGTCCGATATTATTATTATCAAAGGCAAAAATATAAATTGCCGAGATACGATAGAAATGCGTATACGCTAGATAAAACAGATACAAGCGGTATATGTGTGCAGTTAGTTGAAGAAGTGATCACCACACGATATTAGTTTAGCTCACTGTCTCGATATTTATTTTTAAGAGTCTCGTGCTCAACAAATCCATTCGTTTGATCATATACACAAACAATATATTCGCTTGCTCATTCGTCCATACCACACGATATTCTGTTTATCCTATCAATTTATTATGAAACGCAAAACAATTCGTCTACCATTCTCATTACCACCCAGCCAACATAACTATATACGAGAGATGAGTATGAAGCGTAAAATTAAGATCTTTGTTACATTTTGTATGTAAACAGAAAGCGACCAAGAAATCAAGAAAGAGGGCGAGAGAGAGAGAGTAGAGATAAAGAGAGATAGACCGCAAGTCACGATAGAACTTTATTCGTCGTTGTTTTCTTGCATTCGTTCTAGCAAAAGCTTGCATGAATTTTAAGTAATAACCCTATTTGCCACGCTACATTTGCGATTCTCCTTTATGTGTGCATCATACATTTCTTCCTCAATGTCACAACGACGAATAAGGTCTATAGTGAAAGAACGATAGAGAGAGAGAGTACGCAAAAAAAAAACCAATAATAACAAAAACACAAGAGCAACAACAGTACATTTGGCACATCTCAAAATAATCTGGAGATTATATAGAATGGGGAAAGAAAAAAAAATAATAGCGGTGTAGCGATTTACTAGAAGTACGCACTCATGCATATACATACAATGCCGTATCTAAACCATGTCTATGCCTATAAACATACAAAATACTACAGAGTCAAATGGCAATTAGGCTCAGGAATTTTATCAATTTCAACGTTACTTTTCGTTTTTAGCTTTTGTTTTGTTTTGTTCAATTCCTTCGGTCCGTTTACATATTGGTTGACTAGCTCTCTCTCTCTCTGTGTGACTCTTTCAATTATTATTATTTGTTTGCCGTCGTTGTCGTGTCTCAGTTTCTTTTTCTCTATTTGGTCAGTACTTTGTTTGATAATGTATTTTTTCAAGTGTGCAATCGGTAAAGAACAAAAACGAATACAAATCAAAGTATTACGAACTGATATAGTATTGAAACGTAAATTATGGAAAGTGATTCGTTCTTTCTCGTTTTCTGGCTCGCTTTTGTGGCCGTGTCACTTCGTGTGAATACGATCGGCAAGAGAGATATATATACCTTGGTCAAGCACTGCAAGTCATTCCGTTCCCTTTTTAAGAAGTGACAAATCTTGAAAGAAACATAAGCACAGAAGGCGAGAATTTTGATAATTTTCACACAGATTATCCAACATGCTGCGTGTATCATTCTCACCATATATCTCCATCACTGGAAAATTTGACAACATAACCAAACGCGCATTTTATATATTACCGTTATTATTATTATTATTTGCACGAGGTGACAAAATGACAGAATATCAACCATTTTACACAGCCAAGTTACCAACAAGCAAATGAAATAAATTGAAGTAATAACTGGAATGATATCCACTTGCTGGAGACAAATTGAAATGAAAGAAAACATTGCAGATATGACATATTTAGAGATTGGATTACTTTCAAGGGATTTTTTGTCGATTTAAAACATTTGACCACTACCTATGTGTGTGGTTGAGGATAAAAATAATTTTTGGTGTTTTCGCTTATGGAATTTTTGCCGAAGGATAGAGCAGAAGGTGAGATTTCGTAAGTCATTTTCATTCTCAGCGATACATATATTCCAGTGTATTGTGAGAATTTGATACAGTATCCAAAATAGAAGAAAACTTCTCGAAAAATGACAGCACATGCGTTCGCTTAGCTGCTACAAACTAGCTTAAATCGCTTGAAATGTTTTTTTTGGCAAATTAGTTTTAAGATATTCCCTTTCGTAATATCTTTTGAATCGTATTAAATTATCCTTTCAAAAGTCAAATTGACTATTCAATATTGACAAATGCAATTGCATTTCAGCAAATTTGACATAATTTCTTACCATGAATACTTTATCGACTTGATGGCATATTAACTGAAGCAAATGTATGCTGTTTTCAAATAACATACATTAACATGAATGCGACAACAGCAAAATCGATTTGGGAAAATTCTATCGAAATAAAAGCTTTTTGTGCAAGCACACATTTTGAATGGAATATGGGATTGTTGCTGTGCTTGATTTTATTTATTCAACCTTTAAATGGTCTTACATGACATGTGACACGATAATTTAAATGCAACGACAATAATTGCATTAAATCTAACGAAAAATGCCAAAAAATGTAGCGTTTTTGTATGTCTCCGTAATTGTTAACTGTAATTTTTTCAATTTTGAAGGCGTGCTTCAAGGTTCAGTGACACCTTCGATGGTGTTCCGAAAAGAAAATGGGCAGATTGGTTGTTTTTTTCCGGGGGGAGGGGGGGAAATCATTTCAATTAACTTTCGCGCAGTGCCTGAGAATGAAAAAACCCAACAAAAACAGACCATCCCGCCGACGCTGCACACCATTTGATCACCGAGAGTTACGGAGTCAAGAGAATAAATACAATTTTCGAAAGTTGTAAAGAGCGAAAAAAAACATTGTCGATTTAAAATCTCAACCGGTCATAAATCACGACGTTGTTAGCTCTCATTCCTCTCTCTTAACTCTCTTTGGTTGAAGTGAAGAGCAACAACTTGTTACGACAAGAGTGTGTATTGCCGGAGGTCAATTGACGTTTTGTAAATGCATTCGAAATGTAGAGTTATAAAATCAAGAGAAAAACAAGCGTTGTTAAGATCTTTTCAAATCTCATATTATATAGTCGCATATGTGTATCTTACTGAGAGTACTATTTTTTCTTCTTCTTCTTCTTCTTCTTCTTCTTCTTTGCTTCAACAAGTCATAGAATATGCTAACTGTTCAACATGTGATGACGATGACGATGATGATGACGATGATGATGAAGAGGAAAAAAGCACGCAAAGCAATTCACATTTGCTGCTGATTGCATGCACATCATTGCATTGATTTCTATGGGTGTGTGTTTGATGTGTATGAGCTTGAGATAAACTAACTCAAGCGAGCCAGCGATAGCTTGTGAGGAAGCGCGGGTGCGTGTGCGCTCACACACACATGTGGGTACACATTGGGTGCGCTCACGCTCATCGACCGCGATGATATACCATCACTTTCCAGTTTGTTCTCTTTATCTCTCTGTGTCTCTCTCGCTCACTCTGGCTCTATGGTGATGTCTGTGTGTGTGTCATGTCTGGTTTTGCCGACGGAAAATCTTAAGTGAACACAAGAAATCGAATTGATTAACAATTAGCGACGTACTTGCGTAAACACTATGCATATATACTCTAGTCGCGACGAGCGTGCTCGCGCCCGTTCGCACAACCAATAGCATGAAAATTGTAAGATAGCGGTTATATTGAGGTCTATTCACATATGCACACAGTGTAAATCTTCACAATGTTTTTTCTTCTTCTTTTTTTTCTCTTCTTTCTTTCAATTCCAAATTCAATTTCAAATTCTACATACAAAACTCTACATTTTTATTTAAATGTTGTCAATTGGGATACTTTGGGTTCGTGTGCACATCACGAGTATATTTATTTATTGGAATAATCAAATATTTGAAGACAGATCGTGCGGCGGTTTTTTCACTTTACATTTAAATTTCCAAAATATGTTCGAGTATTTTTGTGGTTTTTCTTCGTGTAAATTCTCAGAAATCGATGGTGTAAAAATATGTATTGATGCGTTGTGTGTGTGTGTGCATGTCTTTTTTTAGCAGAACCGTTTGCTTGTGGTATTATATTGAGTGAATTCGAAGAATAGTCACCAATGTATTGATGATGCTCATTTCCAGAAAAGAGGTACTAATTATACAATCATGCTGCATTATAAGTACATTTTTTCCCTTCGACTTCTTCTTATTCATTTTATCTATTCACAAACAACCGAAAGCAAACGAACCATAGTTAAAAGACCGTTGTGCCCTCCGGTCAAACAATATTTTCAATGTCCTTTGTCCGGAATAGAAAATACAAATCACTTAAAAAATTCCAAACAACAATGCGTTGACATTAAACACATTTAAAGAAGTCATCATGCATCAGATTTCGGTTGGTTTCACAGTCTATTTGCCATGGCAAGTTAGATGGTGATTGCATCGATTTTAATTGAAAATTTTGAAAAACTCTATATTTATGTTGCTTCAATTATTCGATTGAATTATTATGGGCATGAAAAAGGAGTGTTTATATCGAAGCAACAGTTAATCGATATTGAACAAACAATATTTCAATTTGAGTCAATTTTGGCCAGAAAAGGGCCGATTTCGAAATAAAAACATATATTTTCCCATACAAACGCAATTTCAATGTTGGTATTTTGACATGTTCATCAATGGTTTTTTTTGTAAATTAATAATTATTTTTTATTCCTTTTTTCAATAAAAAAAAGTTCTATTCAGACAAATTTATTGAATAAAACACACGGTTTTTACCATTTGAATGGGGCTTTATTTTCAAAATGATGTGTTTTAACCACCCAAAAGGTATTTCTACTTCATTATATTCGGCCTTTTTTCTTTAAATTGAAAGGAATATCTGGTTTTCTTTCTTTAGATATGTGTGTATGTCTTCAAATGTATTGATCATTTATCCATCTCTTGAATGAAATGATACGAACTAAATGATTTTTGAACATTGGTCGCACACACTGATCAAATGAATTTGTGCATATTCATGCTGAATGACATGTGAGAAATATAATAAAAAAAATTGTGCTGAATCGTTGCATTATATACATGAAAGCACCCGTATACAAGTCAATCGTTGAAATTCGATGATGATTCACAGAAGCATATCGTCTCTGTTTCATTTTTCACTGAAGAAGAAAAACACACATATTTATTGAATCGTCACTGTGTCTCAGAAGTACCTTGTATGCAGGTAAATTGTTGATGAAATGTGCAATGCATAACATTCTCGAGTAATATAAATTGAATTTATGGCATATTTCATTGAAAATTCACTCAAATTCATTGGATTTATAAATCGTTTAAATGAAATAGCATGAAAATTAGAAAATGTATAATTTATCCATGCAGCAACAGCATTTGTCTGACGTATGTTCATTTTTCTTGAGAATTCAATATGAAATAATGAACAACAGCCACAACGCCAGCAACCGCAAATGAAAATATGCGACAAACACACAAAGACACACACACACACACACAAGTATAATTTTGATGAGAAATGTGAAAAAAATGCCGCTTCTTCAAATCGATAGAAAAATAGGTTACAAGGGGAAGCCGAGTGTCGTATGGTTGAAAAGTAAAAAATTTCAAATCGATTTGAGTGTTTAAAGGAAAAGAAGCATTATGATTCTATTGTAAAGGCCTTGATTTGTTGTCAGCAACTTTTCCCATATATTCCATACGCTCATGGCGTTTATGAATTTTTTAACAAGCTTAAATGCAAACCAAAACACCAGATCTCCATGGTGAACTATGCCAACATAGTGCATATAGCTTTTTGTGCTTGCCGTGTGTGTTGATTGATTAATTTCAAAATTCACGAAAGCACCATAAACTGCTGCAGCAGCTTTGACCACTTTTATACGACGAAGGTGTGTGAAACGAAAAAACATACACACACACACACACAAATGTTGGTCACTTTGTATCGTCACGGTTGTTTTTATTAGTGCAATTTAAAAAAGGCTTTGAAAGACGAGTTAAACAGAGTGCAATGGAGAATTTTGTTTGATAGAGTTGAAGGAGCCGCCGTTGGAAATCGATATATAGTAACTGTTTTTCATCGGGCTTTAACTCCTGCATATATATTTGATTCAGTCAGTTGGGGTAAATGTATGCGCGTCCCTTAGGCACAGTAAACGATACGATGTGTGTATTTTTAGTTTTCATGTTGTGTCTCACTATCTCTGGCTCTTGTTAAACAAAGGTCATTTCATCACTTGGTCGTTCGTTCAATGAATTAAACTCATGTGGATAACAATTCGAGTTTGGGATATTCACTCGGATCGAAACTATCAATAGAATGAATAACATTTTCCAAAACATTTGCCACCGTAAATGTTAAATACGACATACTACAGCTTTTTCAACAACAGCAACAACAAAAAACATACACGGCTTTTAATAATAAACGCCTCATTCGGCCGTCGGTATGTGAGCCTAAGCTGCAGCGGTATTCCTAAGCGTAAACACCACATACACTCAGGTGAACGAAAAAGTCATAATTGGCAATTGCTGCTTGAATTTGAAGAATTCAATTACTTTATTGAGCCTGCGGGACGATTTTAAAGCAGTAATAATTCCATGCAGTATACAGGGCATAGGCAAACAGGGCATGTTATCGATGTTCCCATGCAATTATGATTTATTTGTTTTTTTTTTCTTCTTTAATTCACTCTTTTTCTGCTCTCTCCACCTCTCGATCGCTCTCTCATTTCGCTAGAAATGTGTGGAAACCTACTCGAAAATGTAATGTACCAGCAAGTTGTTCATTCGGTATATCTCTCTCTTTCGATGTGTGTGTATAGATGAATTGAACGCATAAGCATACATCAGTTTAATTTAATTATCGCACCACTGCCAATAAAAAAGATACTGAAGAAGTGAGTGTGAACGAACATCGTTAGTACGGTGCTTGTTGCTTATGCTCAATGTTCCATCATTGTTTTAATTAGTAACTTTGTATGTCTGACTTTTAATTAAGTAGGATTTCACACTGAATCTCCAGGGAGATAGAGAGAGAGAGAGAGAAAGAAGGAGAGATAGACGACGATGACTATGGCAGCGACGGCGGTCGTGGCGGCGACGAATCATCGAAAATAAAAAATAAATAAATAAACATTCTAAATGTTTACTTAAAACACTCTCTATACGATAATGATTTTATGTCTCATGAGAAAGTGCTGATCGCTTTATATCCTACAACAGAAGAAGAATAAAAAAAGTCGCGAAGAAGAAAAGAAATCATTTCCATTATTGCTCATCTAATGTTTGAATCTGGTGGACTCATCAAATATTGCTCCCGCTCTCGCTATCTCAAAGCAATCGCATGCTGAAAACGCGTACAAACAGGAAAGGACAACACATACACCCAACGCCATAGAATGGCTTTCTCTTTGTATTGTCGACCGTTTGTTACTATTCTATTCTTTTGAATCACTGATGTACAGCCTGATGGAATTCAAAATGCAAAGAAATATCAAAACACTCTCCAGATAATATACTATACGCATGATAAGGTGTCGTTGGCCTTCATATACTTCTCTCTGTCGGGTGTGTTGTTGTTATTATTATTTTTAATGCTCACCCGTCTCTGGTTAATTTATTTTTTTTTTCAATTCACATGTGACATTTAATATGTTTGACGCAAAGGTCTCGTAGCGAAATCAGTCGAAGACACTGAGGTAGAATATGTATACATATATTGCAATTTCTCGACGCCCGGCACGACGCGACTCGCGTCGATTGCATTATAACTATTATGTATTAAATGTTCACAGGAGTCAAATGGCAGTGTTCTACATTTTGTCACTGTAATTTGCGCATTTATTGTGAAATTATTTGAAAAAATAATAATACAGATGTTTGTGTGTGTCAAATATGTTTAAATTATGATCATGAACAAGGCAAATAATTTACGGAGTTCGGGTCAATTATTGTGACACACTAAAATAAATTGTGAATGTGTGTGAAAAAAAATAATACAACCAGCAACTCGTGCAAAATAATCTAGAACTATATACTTCGATCACACCGTCGCTTCTTCTCTTCTCTTTTTTCGTCTTCGTTTCAATAATTCAAGCTCTCTTTTTTCTCTTCATTTATTTCAGGAAATTAGAGAATTTTCGAACATTCGATACACATGAACCGAAATGCAAAGAGGTTTTATCATTTTCTAATTTCCGCGCTCACACAAAATAAAATTCAACCGAACCTGTTATTTCATCGAATTATATTTCTCTATATAAATTTCTTTCTATGCACAGAGAGACAAGCCGCCAAGCGATAAGACGATACAAATCAAGATCTTTCTCTCGCTCTCTCTATCTCTATCTTTCGCTCGTTTCGTCTCACTCTCTGTGACATATTTCTTCTCTTTTTTTTTTTGTTTTGTTTTCAAGCGCAAATACTATTTTACAAATACAAAATTGAATTTAAAATGAAATAAAAAAAAGAATAACAACTGTAGAAGACACTTACATCGTATTTAATTGGCCTCATTGTACCCATTTGCTCTGTATGTAACGTCACATTCGGTTATTGTCCAATGTACACCAATGCCAATGAAGTTTGCATGAACAATATTTTCACTTAGGTTTTGCATATATAAAATCTTAAAATTCCTTTTCCACTATTCCACATATGTAAAATCAATCAATTTTCTTTTCTTTTTGTTTTCTTCGAATTTTTTTTTGTTTCAATTGTTTTAGACGATTTTTTTTCAGCTCCTTTTTTCTTATATTTCAGCTCAATTCTGCTCAAGTTTTATCAGTTTTCAGTTAATTCACTTTCACACAATTAATCCTCATATTTTTTCCACAATTCAAATTTCCACACAATTATTTTTGTATCACGTTCACAAATATTCAAATTTTAAATATCTTCCATGATATGACTCGTACGGTTTACTTCTAAAAAAAAGAGATTCAATTTTGCAAAATATAGTTTCCATTCGATTTTGCACCCAGTTTATTTCACCCGGAAATTTTCAAGTGGAAGATGAAAAAAAAAAAACGAAACACTTTGAAAAAGCAGCAGACTTTTTCTTGCAATCGACACCTTTTGGTTCTTATAAGGAGATTCGATCTAATAAAGTGGATAAAATAAACAGTTTATTTAACTGAATTGAGTTTATTTGATTGGATTAATCCATGTGAGTAGATTCCTTTAACATTTCAATTCAAAGGACACTTTGAATGTGATGAGAGTATAAAAAAGAATTACTTCAGGTGCAAAATGTAAGCCTTCTTAAATGTGGATTTTTTTCTCTGTTTAAGAATTATTTTCTTTTTCTCGAAATTAAATTCGTATATAGATAGAAAAAAAGCAGTGGCTTTCTGATGCACCTGAGTTTGATATAATATTTATTTAGCCGGAGGATCCTTGAATCTCCCTTTCATAAAATACACATACGGTATGAATTGCAAAGAAAACAGCCGCTCAAAACTGTGTTTTTTTTTCTTTCTCACTTCAAACTTCCGACGATATTGTTTCCTTCTTTATTAAGAAAAAAAAAAAGCAACGAGTAAAAAAACTCGAGAAAAAAATCACAGGTGATTTAAACCTGATTGAATTAAACATTTAGAGCTTTATTATATTACATGATTATGATGCAGCCCTCAGAGTGCGGTATCATTTTAGTTTAGAGCTCGCGCGCGCACGCGGACGCTCAAATCTCAAAAACTGTTTCTTATTTCTTTGCGCGATAATTTGTAATTCATATTTCACGTAATAAGTAATGATTAAATAGCGGCCGCATTTAATGTTTTCTTCTTCGCTTTTCGTTTTAATATTGTTGTTGTTATTCAGTACTTTTGTGTCCAGTATTTATAATTTTATTTTAATTTTTTTTTTGCTTGTTGTTCAAAGTATATATCAAAAACTTTATTTGCAACGGGACACTTTTCCCTCAAATTTCGATCGAATGAAGACTGAAGAAAAAAATTTAACGGAAGAAAGAATATGCATCAAAACACTTTCATAAAAAAAATGTAATAGCACTTTGCGAGTATATTTTGTTTTCTCTCTTTTTTCTTAAATTCTTCTTGTTGTTTTATTTACATTTTGAACGATAAAAGTGGCACTTTGTATGGAGATGAAAAAAAAAATATTAAAATTTTTCTTTTTAGTATATATCAACACATTTTTGTACCGGCTGCACTTGGACACACAAGCTTTTACACTGAGAACTCTGTGAAAATGAAATACGTATTTTTCATCGCTCAACTGCCTGATTCACCGCCAACTGCCGTAACGGACGATGTTAACAGCACAAGAAGTGATACGATACTAAAATCTACAATTTAACTACACGACGAACAAGCAAAGTCGTGCTGCCACACACACCATTATTTCCTATAGCGACCCCAGATCAACAGCAATGCTTCGGCAATAATCTTTAGCGGTACCGGATTGTTAACACCGTACTGCACAAACCGAATGTGTGCATGGAAAAAACGCGCGCGGTGACGTACACGCGTGTAGCGGCTGAACGTAGTGATTTTTTTGATTTTTTTTTTTGGATGACTAGTTTAGATACTGCATTCTGATTGACTTGACTGCATTTTCAAATCAAGCATTTGAGGCAATAATGCTATAGATATAAGAATAGTACGAAAGAATAATTCAAGTTATTTTATTACGACAAGAAATACAATGCGGGGAGAGAGCAAGAGCGAGTGAAATAAAAAGTGTGAAAGAGACAGAAATAGCCAATAGATACCAACAAAAGAGCAATGCAATATTCCATAATAGACAAAAAAGTGCCGTACGTCAACAAAGAAAGAAAAAAAAATAGCAAAGAGAGAGTAAAAAATCAGCTACAAACATATACAATGTACGAAACGGAAGAGACAGCAATATAAAAGTAGTGCGGAGAGAAAGCAAAAAAAAAATTGTACACGTTAGAACTATTCGTAGTCTCTGTCCATGTAATACTACATGGTGTATGGGGTCGATAGCGCGCACGTCATACCACTGAGAGTGAGTGAATACAGCGAGAGAGAGAGAGAGAGACAGAGAACGATACGGAGGCAATGAATCGAGTTTGTTGCCTGAAATGTATATGTGGATTCCTGTGTGTCATTTGGTCGGATTATAATGAATGTTAGCTTAGTTCGGTTTCGAACCGTATCAACATTCAACTCGCTCTCTTGCTTTCTCTCTCTCAATCTCTTTCGTTCTCTATAGTGCTGTTTTAAACTCTGGAATATTGTCCCCGGTGTGTACGTATTATGATGTTTGTGCTAGCTATGTACGCATACATAAAGTGTCCGTTTAGAGAGCGAAGTCGCTCATTCTCTCTCTCTCTCTCTCTCTCTCTCTCTATCGTGTTCGGTGAAAAATATTAGCGCGCGCGGTCCTATTTCAGTTGTTATATTATTTTTTTGTCGCTTTTCAAAAGTAGCTAGGATCGATTGTTTTAAGTCATATCCCGTTTATATGAAAATCCAGAAGGCGCACACAACCCATACATACGATGACAACTTTACAATTTTGTGTGTGTTTTTTTTTTCGTATTGTGTACTCTACAACAATAAACGTTCGTGTACTCTTTTCTCTCACTCTCTTCGTTTCAAAAACACACATTCGACATTCGATGTTATATGTTAATTTCAGATATAAGGTACGAGCACACACACACACACACACATACAAGGTTTTATTGTTGTTGTTACCGTTGCGCTGCTATTTCATCCTGACTGTGTATATTTATGTGATTTTGTTTTTTGCATAATCTCACAAACCGTTCTATCTGTCGTTTATGTCTTTTATATCGTGAAATATGTATGTTGCATATTCTCTCAATATAAATAATAGAACGGATGCACCCCGTTCGAAATGAAAGACTGAAGAAGAAAATGTTACGACGAACAAAAAAAAAGAAGAGAAACGGTAACTACCCACTGTCGCGCGATATTATACAAAGTATTTGGCAAACGGATCAACAGCGATTCCCTCCCGCTTGCCAGTCTCCCATTCATTCGGTCGTCCATTCAACCACAGTCCAATATCAACGGCATCATATGTATAACAACTCATCATTACATGTATTAAACCAATTTGGGGAGAATGGTTTATTATTTTTTTTGGCAATTCGCGTTAACTCTTTAATATTTTATATTTTGAGCTATAATCCCTGACGGGAGCATAAATCAAACACATTTGATCACTGAATATAATCTGTCTTCATTTTTTTTCTCTACTCTCGCCGCTGTAATAGCATGTCTCAGTTCACAAAAAGTGAAACGGCAAAAGAGAGAGAGAGACACTCCTGATCTGCTAACTTTGTCTACAAAAGATGCAAACATACTTAGAGCGCGAATGAACAAAACGTTCTTTTTCATTCGATGTATTCACTTGATGCATATTCAATCCGAATCGTATTTTGAGGTTTTAAATGTGACATTCAAAATGCAATTTTTGCTTCAGAGAAGGGAATATGCAATATTCATCAAATCCAAAATTTGATTCAAGCTCCAGTGTTTTTTTTTGTTTGTTTATGCTTCTTCTAAATGCCGACTTGCGATGCGGTTCCTAATGCTCAGCATCAAATTCAGAATAGTCGTTGCTTAGTGTATAATTTAGTTGAATCGTTGTTTGTTTTATTGAGTATATGGACGTGCTCGATCGACCTATAGAATTGCTATAATTTTTTTTTGTTCGATCCAATTATCATAAACAGATAGCCAATCAATACTATAATTTTAAATTCGATTCGGTATGTTGAGGCGTAATTCAATCGCTGCAAAAAGTTGTTTTAATCTTGTTGTTGTTGTTGTTTTTTTGCCAAAAAAATCAAATTGCCTTTGAATCGATGTACAAATGTATATCTTTTTGAGCAAAAAAAGCCAATCCCTATTTTTAGAAAAAAAAAGGATTCACTCACCGAAATGATTCGATTTGGTGTTCACCAAATTAGCCGATCGGAAGTCATTGTTAATCCAAACAAAAATCAAACTTCTTCCTGAACAAAACGAAACCAAAATAACAAAATTCGATGAAAGAGTTAGAATTTCGAAATGAGAAAGGGGCTTCGAATTGTGTGCGAAACCAATTCTCAACAGATATTTACTTTTCGTATTGACTTATTAGCTAATGATCCGAATGGTCGTAACAATTTGTATTGATGAACCGAACAACAAATGTACTTATTTTGAAATAGTACAATTTGTGTTAATTTGGTACTAGGTAAAAAGAAAAAGAAGAATTCACATGAAACAAATGAAAGAGATGGAAACAAACAACAACATCTACATAGGCAGTTCATTATTTATTAACATTGAAAATCACAAAATGTCTGTTGAGTCTTAATTATGTGGTGTAAAGGCATAAAATCATTGTTGACACTTTGAACATTCTTTTCACAGATTTTGTTTTTATTGCGACAAACAACATAACAAATATGGAACCGTATACGGAAAACTAAGATTGACAACAACGAAGATGATGATGATGAAAAAAGAAGTAATTCATCTTCAGCGGTTTCGTTTGAATTTCTTTCAGTCCTTCAAGTCAGTTTTGGTTTTGCTTGCGGTTTCTGCTTGTCTGTATCTTTTGAAAACACTTCATTTAATATCTTAGCGTACAATGTCAATTCGCTTTATTCGATCTATTTCGTGTGTGGTGTTTGCTTTTTTTTTTGTTCTTCATATCATATGATGCAAGTGAATCGTGTAAATTCAGCTGTATGTGTGACAGAAAGAGAGAGAGCGAGAATGAGAGAGGGAGAAAGGTTGTGAGAGCAAGAGAAATGAAACGTATATCAAATTCCATTTGAATTCGGTCTCAGCACAGAAAAAGTGCTAGAACTGCACATAATCCCTATGTGCTAAATGCACTTAATTGAGAAAGAAAGAAAGGAAAAAGAAGTCGATATACCTTCGGTACCTTTTTTGAATTCCAAAGAGCTGCATCATTTGTCATGATAAAACAATCTTTCAAAAATTTGCAATCGTAAGTACTTCAGTGAAAACATTTTTGTTGACAAAAAAACCACTGATTTGAAATATTTCACATAAAAAAATAAAAGATCAAAACAAAGCAACCAATATTCGAAATGCAATCAAAAGGAAAGTGTACAAAAAGAGATTTTCAAATGGATTTCATCACACTGTATAATTTGCTCTTGAGGCATGTTTTTGTTTTGTTCAACTTCTTTAAATTAAATCCGTTTGGTCTTTGTGTGACACATCGGAACTATCGTTGCGCACTGCAATTTTCCCGTTCACTTATGTTCGAATGAAAAATGGTGAAATTTCGATGTGGGCGAGATTCATGTTCAAGCCATTGTAAATGGTTTTTGATTTTCTGTGTCATTATCTATTTTCATTCATTGCCATTTAATGGACAAGTCATTGAAAGCAACCGAATAGCATTGATTATTATCTATGACGGATCATTGATATCTAAACCGCAATAAATATGCGCTGATAGAAATCAAGAAGATCAAGTGTTTTATGTATGTGTGTGCGTGTTGTTTTTCATCTCAATGCATTGACATTTTTGACTCTATCGAAGGAGTCTCTCGATTATTCGTCGCTCTCATGATCTTTCGGTTGAATGTACACTATTTTTGCGGTTATATATAGTTTTTTTGACGTACCTGTTATGTTATTTATTTGTTTGGATGTTTGTTAGTTTTATTTCTCTTTTGTATAGTTTTAAGGCCGATTGTCGCATTCGATTTCATAAATGATGACAATCGTCGTCGTCGTCGTCGTCTTGATTGGCTTATTTCACATTTGTTGCATTATGAAATCTAGCATCACTATTTATGTGAGTTTTTCTTTAAAAAAAGATGAAAAAAACTGTCCACTTGAATTTTTGTTGTATGTTCTACCTGAATACTTTGGCAAAGGTATTTTGTTCTATTTGTCATTTATGGGCCACTTTTGGAAATCCTTTGAACACAAAAAAGGACATTCTTGTGTGTTCTATTTACTTTTCATTATTAAACCATAAGCCCGTGGACACACTACATATTTTTTTATGATATTTTTTTTTGGCAAGGATAACAATGCCAAAAGTCATCGACTTGATTTCGAACCAACAACAACGAAACAAAAAAAATTAATTGACTAGTTCTCTTAAGTTTGTAATTTATATTGGCAACATAAAAGTGAGTTTATTGTCGCGACAAAACAGAAAACAACAACGACAGAAAAGATATGAAAGACAGACATGACATATACAAGAGGCAACTGGGGAAAAAATTTATATTTATATGAAAATGGGTATACACCATGTTCAAAACATAAGAGCTGTTATTTCACAAAATATGAATAAACAAAGTATCACACCGTAAATTCCGTATAAAACAATGAAAATATGGACAGAAAGAGAGAGAGAGAGCGAGAAGAAGACAACATGGATAAATTACAATAGCCGTAAAAATGAGCTGATTTCGGCGAAGCCAAAACGGAACACAGAGAGCGAGAGCGGGAGACAACGTACAAAACAATTATATGCTACAGCATCGTATCGATGAAACATTGAACAGAGCAGCCAAATCAAATCCACATAGAGACACCGCACATTTTCTGTTGTTCTTCTCGAATAGTACAATTTTCGTCTTTAAGAGAAGAGTGTGAGTGTGAAAGAGAGAGAAAGACATTTTGTGGAATAACATATAGAGTGTAAAAAATGAAATAACCAAGTGAATCCTCTGTGCAAATGTGTGTATTTTCCATTCTCTCCTTACCTTTAACCACATGCTGTGAACAATTCTACAAATGTGCGCCTATATGATCACCTGCATTGCAGAAACGAGTCGCAGATTGTTCAATAATCTCTTTCTCTCTCTCTCTTGTTTTCCATGTGAATGTGTATGTGCGTTCACTCGTTCGGTTTTCGCTTCATTTTTTTCCTGTTTAAAGTATTTACAGTAATAAATGAATTGATGTTTTCTTGAAATAAAATTGTGTATGTGTGTTATGCTTTTTTTTATTTTAAACTTCTCTTCTTGCGCAAAACGTCAAGCAACAAACATATTCAATGCTCGATGCAACTACAATACGATGTGAGCATCACTTTTATCAGTTCATTTTATGTGTGTGTGCATTTTTTTGTTATTGAGTTGGGCTCTTTTCCAATTAACACACATTTACTTTATCACAATAGCAATATTTCTATTGAATAGACCCATAGACTTCAATGCAATTCTTATATTGTTTTTGGTTTGTTTCAACGTCAACGTCAACATATCACACAGTCCAGCAAACCAATTCTATGAATAGAGAAAACGGGAGACAGACGGACATGCAGAGAGACAGAGACAGAGAAAATTGATTACAAACGTGCATTCCATCTCTGCGAAAAAAGAAAAAAATCCAAATGATTCAAATAATCCAATAAACGCCTTCATCATTATCCCGTTGATGACGGTTTTGACCGTTGAAAGAGAGAATTATGGCTCATTTTAATTAAATGGATTACAATAAAATAAATTCGCATTCGAATTATCCCATTCAAAATCAACTGAAATTAGTTTATACGGCGATTTTATTTTATAATTTAAAAAACAATGTTTCTTACAGTCAATTGTGGTGCAAATATGCTCAAACATTTCAACAATTTTTTTTTGGTAAATTGTCTTACCCATTGTGATGAAGGTAAGACAATTTACGAAAAAAAAATTGTTCAAAAAATCAGATGGATCCATTCACAAAACCGTGTTTAGTTCCTATGCCAGTTCCTAATTTGTAACAAAACACACAGTGACAATACAGAATAGAAATTACTCGGAACATAAAATGCTGCCATTACATTGATGTAATAGATGCTGGACCATTTTCAAATTTAACCAACTGTGAATACCATAAATTAACCAATCGATGAGTTTGTAATTCTTGTCTCGTTGACGAGACTCCTTCGGTCGAAGCGGCATCTCTTCACTGCCAATCGCATTCCATTTTCGGGTATTGTTACATTGGTGGAAAACATCCTCAATCGTGTAGCACCGGACATTTTCTTAGAAGATAACAAAATCCTTATCTTGGGAGAGGCAGAGAGAGAGAGAAAGAAAAGGGAGAAAAAAGTGACCGAAAATGAGTCAAAATCTCTCAGCATATCAGCTACATACGTCTTGTCCGTTACTAAACAACAAATTGTGTGATCAATCGCACTACCTAAAAAACCCACCTTATGACACACAGTCGCTGCTCATTTTATCACTTCCTTTCTTCGAATAAGAACGACACTGTCACTTTCAAATACAACGATTATTGATCTAAACAATTAAATCGAAATTAATAAATACACGCTATATCTGATCATCGCCAAAGTAGTAGGCATAGGCTCGTACTAAAAATTGAGCATTATTCGGTGCTTATTATTTCTGTTTCTTGAAAGGCAATGGTTCTTTTTTTTTTCATAAAACATATGCAAATTTTAATGTTTTGGCTTTAACCAATATTCCTTTTCATAGCAGTACACTCTTTTTTCTACATCAATTAATTTATGGACTAATTTAGGCCAACATTTTTACTGTTAAATAAATAAATAAATAAAAAAGGAATTATGCCGAGGGAATCTGAAATATCCACTCACAAAAAATAATAATAAACAAACGTTGAGCGTCGTTTTTGATTTGATTTCTCCTCAGCGCCCCCACCAATTTCTCTGCAACATTTACGCTGCGAAACGGTTTATGTTGTTTACAATATTCCGTTTATTAATTGGGTGCCATTAATGGAGCCATCAATATGTGTGCATTCCAATAAAAACGGTTTATCAACTTTTATATTATTATTATATGGTATCGTTTGAAAATTTTTACAGCTTTCGATGGCTTCTTGACATTCTTGTTTGACATTTTGTGTTTTGCTTTTGAGCGCACACACGCGCTCAAACACACACACGGACATGGACACGCACACCTTTGATATGCGATCGCATCAACGGATGAAAACAAAAAATCAAAATGAAAAGTAGAGAAGAACAGATTAGTATTAATCACTTATTCACTCTGATTTTTATAGTACACTATGCTAAATATGGACAAACAGAAAATGTTTATATCCTTTCGCATGCGAACGCACTTCTCTCTCTTTCTTCCTCTCTCTCTCATTTCGTTTTAATTTAAAAATTGAGTGAATTGAATCTTTGTCCGCCTTAGATCTCTGCTAAATGCATCATCATCATTATCATAAAATGCGATAAAGAAGAAGATGAAAAAAAAATACGTTACCCACAGTCTTGTTGCGCACGCAGACGACCCATCGATAAGTGCGTACAATTTGTGTACACTAGTTGGGAAAAAAAGACCGACCAAGCCAACCTGTGCTACGTAGATATATCTACCTGTAAATTGCATAGGTTTTCAATAGCGCACTATAATTTAGTGTGGCGCGCGCGCGCACGCAATAACGCAAAAAGTCATTAAACGACAATCAACCCGAAACACGCATATTTATACTTGTATATGAAACAAAAAAAAAACAACAACACATGCGTGCACACATAGTACGCGGCGCGTTTATAAATCCTCTGGATTTCATGGTGCGAGATATGATGTGTTTCAGTTGTCAAGCAAAAAGCACACTGAATATGCGCCATGAAATCATCAACTTCGCCATGAACGAAAAAAAAATCATTAAAAACAGAAACAGCACAAAAAAAACGCCACTCTTTAATTGGCCAAAATGCATGGTTAAATGTATTTTTAGTCATTTTGTTAATTTAAATGGACTCCTTCAAATCAAGAGTGTTGATGAATGGGTTTTTTCATCGTTCTATCGTGAGAGAAAGAAAAAAACGCAATATGATCAATTTGTGTAGTTGATTTGTTTCAACATGTTCCATAATCTACGATCACAATATTGACATTATTCGCTAAATACTTTCGGACAGTTCAAAATGACAACGGCAACAGAGAATGATTCAGACACACAAAAAAATACTGTGGCGTTTGTGCGTGAGTGTGTAATGTTTGTTATAATCATTACTTCAAAATTGTTGGAGAACCCAATTCATTGACCATCATAAGATCATGCAGTAGCAAAAGCATTCAACTCACAAAAATCACACACAAAATTCAACTTAACATACCGAACGAAAACGAAAAAAAATGCACATATAACACAGAAATTGATTGCTATGTTATTTATTTTAGACGGTTTTTTTTCTTCTTCTTCTTCTTATTCTCCGGTGTGAATGCTAGAATGCGCGCAAACACGTATGCGCTAAAGATGAAAGTCATTCTACAGAAAAGGTGTGTTTCATATTGAATTTGGTCTTTCATTATTATATATATATATTTCATATTAGAGTAACTCAATGTTTATGTGAAGAGAGACGCGAAGAGATGGAAAGAGAGAGCCGAAGAGAGAGCAAAAAAATACGTTTTCATAAACCAGCATTTTTATAACAAATTGCCTAATAAAATTGCCTCTAATAAATATGCGAGCAATGTAAGTCACAAAAATCACACACCGCCGATCGTCGCTCTTTTTCATGCTCCAATTTTTTTTCTTTCCTTGAACCATGTATTTCATCTAAAATCTCTCATTTGTCAATTGCGGTTGTCGCTATTTGTTTTACATCAGAATACAACGTACAAACAGCACACCAATAGCTCTCAATTTCATAAGCATTTTATCGGTAATCGTTTATATGCCATTTAAGTTATTGAGGTGATTGTAAGTTAATTTTATTTCAATACGGTTTCTCTTTCTCTTTCTCTCTGTCTGTTTCTGTGATATATGCGCGTACCAACTTCACAAATATAAAATGACACAACACTTGAATTCACCGCTCACATTAATGACAGCCCATTTCTTATTGGCCATTTCTTCATATGATTCTTAGATTTTTATTTTTCACATATTTCTTCAAATGATTGCTTCTTACTCAAGTCAGCAACAATATATTACTTCAGCCTTCATCGTCATCCGATCATTTCTAATATGATATTTATGCGTTCATAATTTACAATGAAAGCGAAAGTCAATCATCCAATTAACACATATTCAATTCAATTAAAATTTAAAATCGAGTTTTTTTTTGCCGGGAGAAGTTCAAGTGATATCGTTTGTTGACATTCGATTCATTGATATTTTAGATTTTGATGTGATTGATTTTAAGTTTTCTTAACGAAGACGACACACTCGAATACATAAATAATTAATTTTTTATTTCGTGGAAATGGAAATGAGAAGTTTGTTGTTGTTGCAGGAGTCAAAATGTTAATGTAAGCAGCATATGACCAAAATATTGCATAAATTACTTTATTTTACTTTATGAAGTGATAAAAATTTGTTAAAAAATCGAATTCTTTTTTTTTTTCATTCAGAAATATTTATATACATATACATATTTGGTTGCGTCTTTTGTTAGTCCCCCGACTGAAATGGTAAAAGGGAAGAAGCGTAATTCTGATTCGTTTTGCACGTTTAATTGAATTCAATTAATGTTGATCGTGTTTTTGATTCTCTACCTGAATGGAAAAAGGAAGTGTATGCTATTTGCCGAAAGCATTGCCAAATACAAAATTTTAAATTATGCGTTTTCGGTATGAAATGGTACGAATAAATTGCATAATGAGTGTACGTGTTATGCTTGATTATAAACATACAATACAAAACGCATTCTCCGACCAGTATACGGCTGATGAGCATACATTTTACGTATAATCTCTTCACGGATCTCGTTAATTTCAATATATAATAACAGTAATAATGCGATTTCACAATGATTTTATTATAAGAGCATTATGCTCGTGCCGGTTTATTGTGTGCACACCGTTTTTTTGGTTATCTCTTCCTTTTTCTCTCTCGTACTCTGTCTTTCTTTGACTTTCTCTCTCTTTTTATCTCTGTCATTCTCTATCGCACACTATCCTTCTCTCCCTCGCTCTCTCCATCTCTCTCTCTCTTTCTCTCTCTCTCTCTTTGATGTATCAATCCATTATTCATTGAACAAATGTCCAAAACTAATTGATGTCAAAAATGTGTTTAGCATGCGTTCAAAAATGGAAAATTAGTGTATATAATTGAATCAGACGATAATTGACGAGATACGAACAAATAATAATAATATCGATGTACGTATACATGCTCTATATCACATATTTATAGAGAGAGTAGCCGATATGTGCGCGTGAATGGATGTGGAAATTTGGTGTGCGCCACAATGCGTGCGGTGCTATAGTTCGAGTGATAAATGTTTATTGTACGTGACAATAAAATGAGCACCGCACATCGATGATAAAATTCACTTATAGTTTGTAAAATATCGAACATTCAATTATTATTTAGGACACTTTCGTTGAAGTAAACTTCAAGTCGATATACATTCATTGCGTTTGGTGATGGACGACGGCCATTCATTTCGTTGGAATTTTATCAAAGGTGCCAATTATATGAACTTATGCTTTTTAAAATAGAAAGAGAGGCAGTGAGAGAGTGAGACAGAGAAAGAGAATAACAAAGTGAATCAATTTCGGTGTAAATATATCAGCAAATGTCGTTGCTCCCAATTGTTTTATATTAGAAAAAAACATTTTTCGTTCACTTTGTTCTGGCTGAACGTAACCAATCGCTTGAAAATTAATGTAACTTTATAAAATGCTCTCATTTCGAGTTTCCTTCCTTGTTGTGAAGAAGAAGCACTTGTCTCGTCCATTTTTCTTCAAATTTATTGTTTCAGTTGAATATATCGTTTGATGTTCAATGTATCGAGAACATCAAATAAAAATCAGATTTAGAAAAGATGTGTGTATGTGTGTGTGTGTGTGTGTGCTCTGTTGAATTGTTGAATATTTTTAAAATAACCGCACAAGCACTGCGACGTCCCCATATTCAAAAATTTCCACTCGCTACTGAAATTGAATTGACAAAGGGTAACCCGATCAATAGTTGTACGAGCAATTTAAAGGGAAAAAAACGAAAAATAATAACCATTTTATTCGTCATGGCTGGATGAAATTGGATGCAAGTGCGTACACACTGTATATGTGCATTGAAAAAAAAATCGTTCATGCTCATTTTACTCAAACCACTTACCACAAAAAAAACTTTGAAAACAGCCGTTTTCCATCCATCAGTATCACCTCTTATGGTATAAATCCCAAACTGGAAAACACACTCACTCACTTGCCCTTGGCGTAATTTTCTATTTGTACATTACGATTGATGAGATCGAAAAGACATTTTTGGATTTTTTCTTCTTTTGTTCGGATAACAATGCTCCCGAAAATGTAAGAGTGTGAGAAAGAAATTGAGAAAGCACGTTTCTCTCCCCATATTTCTTCAACTGCAAAATATGTTCGAGTTTGAAAGAACCGAATGAAGGAGATTATTTTTGGTATAGTCGTTTTCAATAAGATCTGTTACAGCGAACTGTCAAAATTTTGAACAAACAACATACCCTCAACAAAATTCAAACCAAATTGACACGTTTAACTAAGGAGCCTTATGTACTTTTGAATGGAAATGCGTTCCGAAATGAATTGTATTAGTTTGACAACACAGATCTTTTTGAAAACGACTATACATTTAAGATGCATTGCAAGTACTTGATTTTCACCAATGTTTATTGCTATTTCCGACTTGTATACCATATGTGTATTTCTCTCTTTTTTTTAATGGGTAAAACCTTTTTGCGGATGTAAACTTGTGATACTGTGGGGAAATCGGCGATTGCACTCTTGAAGAAAACCCGATTTTTTTCGTATCGAAACATTCGTGGCGGTGTAGTTGTTTAAGTGAATCGCTTGTGGGCAGATGGCAAATCAGATGACGTTTGTCTGGATCTCAATCAAAATTTTCTTATCTTTTTGGCATATGCATTGTCCCAAATGAGATTAAATGATTTACTCTTATTTTGCGAATATTTTTCTAGATGTTTTCTTTTTTCTCCATAAAATAAGTTTTGTTCCATTATTCCTAACGAATTCGGTTTATACTTACAATTCCGTCTTTACCATCGTCATATTTTTTCGTTTTAAAAAGGGGAAACTGCTGCTTACTGACTTTACTTTTACAGAAAAACAGGTGAATTTATGCTTCATTAATTAATGTGGATGAAGGTAAAAGGCCCAAGGAAATATTTAAAAGTAAGTCCAGTTTAATTGATTGTTCGCCTCAATAAATGAACAGTGAAGAATTTTCCATTTAATCACGTACAGGCGTTTAGAGTGAGAGAATTTCCAAAGAGTATAGCTGGAAATGGCCGAGAATTAACCGGATGAAGTATGAAACTAACAAAAAATACATTAATAGATGACGTTTTGAAATTGTATTGTTGCGAATACACCCAGTCAGTATTGCTGATTTCATAATCAATTATTGCTACTTTTTTAACCTCTTTCGATTGGATTTTTTTTTTCATATTTCATTCGTCGAATTGAAAAACAATTTCATTAGAAAAAGTCATTTTATTACTGGAATAATTGATAAGTTATCTCCGAAATAGTATGCGGAACTTTGCCAAATTTATCTTTAATAAAGAATAATTAGTAATAGCGGACTAATGGAACATCTACATTGGTTATGCTTACATAGTTGTGCCTCCATCTTGAAGTTCTCATTATACAATGCCTAGTGACCAATTGTAAAATGTACACAATTATATAGCGGTAAAATGTATGTCAAAAACATATCGGCCATTTGAGACTGACAAACCAACGGACTGCCATCATCCCCTAAAAAATTCTCTTTATTAGTTTCTAGAGTTACAAACAATGAACGGAAAAAATCCGCTTGGCATTTGTAGGTATCAGATCCTTCGCCGCCTGTCACTCTCTGTTAGAGAATAATTTCGACAACGCCCAATGACTGCTTTTATAGGATTTATAATCACAATTTTGCAACATTTTGTGTCATATGATTTTCCCAAAATCCCAAAGTTCATTTCTTACCTCTTTTGTACGTTGACGAAAAACGTATGAAATATGAATGCAAAAATGAAATAAATAGAAATAAGGAACAATTTCACGTTGTTGTAAACAAAAAATGCTCAAATTTTTCAATTCTTATCATAAATTCATGTTTTAAAATTACGAAATAGCGAACGGATCAGTCGGGAACGGTCGGGTGGCCATGATTGTACAGAGTATGGTTTTTCTGTAGATTGTATTAATTATGTGTCGCAATATATTGAAGTTGATGTCATTGGTTTGTTATTGACATGTGTTTAAAATTCAAAGAAAACAAGAGATATTTTTTGGTCAATTCAATAAAAAATCTAAAATAAGTTTAATCTAAATATTGAAATTCAAAAATATATTTCCTAATTGAGGAAAAAAATATACAAACAATTTGCCGAAAGTGCTTATCAAAAATGTTGGTTTTACTTTTTTAAAAGAGCAATATTATACTTGACAAACATATTTGTTTCAATTATATGTATATTGTGGTTTTCAAGTGTTTTAAATTTAAAGAGAACGATATTGATTGAGTTGATCATCGCCAGAGACGGAGCGTGCTATGTATAGATATTACAAAAAAGTTCACAATTTTTGCAACATTCAAGTTGAAAGAATATCATTTTAAGGCGTTTTTCTTATAAGTGCCTCGTTAGAGATTAACGAAGTTTTACATCAATCTTCTGAAGTCCCCCGAAAACTAATAATCTCTATTCCTCGCAATTCTCAATCATCCTTTAAAGTTAGATTTTGAATTACGTCTCTGGGAACACTGCAATTATGTTCCATAAGAGACTGAGTAAAATGCAAAACTGTACCACAGCTAGCGCCAATACAGACTACAATGGAGTGTATTTTCACTAGGCGGAAAACGAGAATAAATTACACCAAATTCCGTCGTGGCGTTAGCTATGTGACACTTTTGGCATAACTTCGGTACATCTCTGTGTAAAGAGTCTAAAGATAAGAAACTGGTATTTCTTATAGCCACTTCACTTTACAACAATTAACCT
>NW_022199032.1:325480-535032 GCF_009176525.2 Contarinia nasturtii
TATATATATATATATAACTGAAAGTTTGTATCTATGTATGTTCTTTGTAACGCGGTACGTTGCATGTCGTGATGTTGCATTACAACTGAAGATTTCAATTTTTTCGATCAATCAGGTGTATTTTATAATGTAAAATTAAAACCACTAAATAACGAAAATAATAATTTTTCTCTAGAAATATCATTATAGAAAGTGTTTTTTTCGTATTTAAATATAAACAAAAATAATATCTACCTGTTGAGCTGGATAATTTTGATCAGAAATATTTAAATTAGATTTCAAAATTTCGTCTAGACTACTTTGCACTGTCTCTGGCCGAGCTAGTATCTGGCCGATCATCAATGCCAAAAAAATGCAAATTTTCTGCATTATTCTCGACGACTCTGGTTTTTGCAACAGAGTAAAAGTAATAATATACGAGCAACAGAGTAAAATTTACTGAAAAAACTTTACGCAAAATATGACTTTTGTACGTAATCACTCTCTGTCAAAGAATGATTTCGACAGCGCGATGAATTCTTTTATAAACACATTTTGCCAAATTTTTGTGTCATGGAAAAATCCCAAAGTTTATTTCTTATCTCTTTTGTTTTTCGTCAACGAATGAATGCAAAAATGAAAAAAAAAAAAAAGATAAGGGAACATTTACATGCGGCTGTGCAAACTTCAATATGATTCGCTTTTAGAATAAGAACACTGTTTACTGGTTTTTACTGGGGCACGACCCAAGACACGTTGATTTAATTTTTTCATTTATTCTAATAGAGAAAGTTAATCTCAAAGTGTAATCAAGAAAAATTCATAAAAACCCACGATAAAATGTTATGATAAATCTTATCATAAATTCTTGTTTTTTTTATAATTACAAAAAATGTACACGGATCAACATCCGGTGGCAATGCTTGCACAAAGTATGCTCTTTTTGTAGATGATATGTCATTTGGAAATTCAAAGAAAACAAGAGTTGGTCATTGCAGTAAAATTGATAACGGAATTTCTGGTGCTTTTTTAATCAGGTCAAATGAAAATCTGAAATAAGTATAAGCTAACTATTAATCAGACATTATATTGAGATTTTTTCAGCCAGATGTCGTCAGGAGCTGAAATGGAGTGAAAACAATAGAAGTGATTGTTATGGCTATAATAATACTTACATTACTACAATCACTATAACAATCAATTTTATTGTTTTCACTCCATTTCAGCTCCTGACGATATCTGGCTGAAAATATCTCAATATAATGTCTGCTATTAATTATTAAATGAAAGTGTTTTAAATTTAAAGAAAACGTTTTTGATTGAGTTGTTAATAGTAGTTGTTGCAATTGGATTGGTTTGGCATCTCCTCTCCCTCTCTCTCTCTCTTCCTTTTTATTAATAAATAGAAAATGGAAGAAATTACTATTTTCAGTGTCCTTGTAAATATTTCGGAGAACGGATCTTGATCAAAACGCCGCGAATTATGCGAAATCATTTTCAAGCGACGAGAAGTCTGAATGCAAAAGAATATTTGTTATTATACTAGAATTTTATTCAAGCTTAGCATAATAAAGTAGAAGATGATACTTCTTTTTCCGTGGTCAATCAAAGTATAAAAATTGCAATCTTTTTTTATATGCACAAAGTTCTACACTACATTGAAAAAATTTAAGTCGAGTTTTAGCCATCAATCGAACCTTTAACAGCATTTAGAAGAACATGAATTAAAATTAAATTGATTTAATTACACCTCTACGCAAAATTAAAAATACGTTATAATATCCGGCATATTTATGAAAATTGATTGAAAAAATTGGCCTTTTGAAAAATTGCTCCGATGATTTTCGATAAAATGCATAATTTAAACAAATTTATACAATTTGTAAGTGATTGTAATTGATATTCTCAGTAATCGCGATTAATTTCTTTGATTGCACATAAAATGGCAGCAATAAGTATTTTTGAAAAAGAAGGACAAAGACAAAGATAGAAAATGCAAGAGAGAGATAAATATATCGAATAAAACGATTAACCTCGATATGAGCAAATAAAATCGAGTTTATGTGATTTTATTCGCAATTCAGTTTAATTGTAGTGTATTTATTATAAATTGATCTCAAATGGCAGAAAGACAAATTCTGTGTCAAATTGTCATAACATGATACTCATCTAGTGGAATTAAGAACATAAATAGATCGTGCAGTGGTTAACCAAACCAAATCATGACATTCTCAAGGCTGATATAGGTATGATGGACATACGATTTGAAACATTTTCATTTGGAATCCAGACAATTCACACAATTGATGACACAAAAAATAGCAAATGGCAATAATTTCATAATGCAAACCATTTAAAGAGAAATTGGAATTCAAAGTGAAAAACAGCAAAACTGCTCAAATAACCGAATATTCAAAATGCCATATCTAATCAGCACGCCAACAATAAAAAAAAATGTTGTTCTGTTTATGTCGTTCTTCAAATAAATTGTAAACCCATGCAGTAAATCGTAATTGCTTATTTCGCGGTTTTGAATAAACAGCGGCGTCATAGAGAGCCCTTGAATCATTTAGTTTTCTGGGTCACTGTAACATGAGTGCTATGTTGATTTTAAGTCTGTCAACTAAAAAATTCTGTAAATGCGTTCAAAGTGTTTGTGTGCATCGGCCGGCATCTCTTTTTTACCACTTATTCAAGTGACATTGTTGAATTAATGTGCATGCCATATGGTTTATTAACAGGGTTAGTCAAGATCGTTTAAAATTCGCATGCCATTCGGCAAGAATGTGGTTTTGGCACAAATGGCACAGTGGCACCCGGATTCGATGACCCAGGGGTTAAAGTATATGACAGTAGTTTAAAGATGTGGTTTAATATAATCAGAGGTTTAATTGGTAACATTTCCACACACATTTCAAGTCCAACTGGATACAAAACAAAAAAAAATATTGTACAACATTAAACAAGCCCATGAGATGACAAGATGCTGTCGCAAACGGTCAAATGGTGATAAATAAAAAATTGACAAATAAGAAATCTCTAACAACAACAGCAGCGAAACAACAACAACAACAACAAAAAAAAAAACAAAACAAAACAAATATTTAATCAATTTCAAAAGAAACAAATCTGTGAGCACAGTTGTAGTTTCAGCATGTTTTATCGATCCATAAAAAAATTGCGTACGCATAAAGAGACTTGCGATGAAGAGGGAGACGGTAAAGAGTGTGAGTGAATCCAATGTGTAATCGAATTTTATGCGTGCAAAAGTATTTATCGCCAAGCGATGAGTGCAACGCGCGCACCCGCGCTCGTAGTGAAAATCGGCCGAAAAACCGAAGAAGCCGCTCCAACAACAACACAAAAATCTTTTTTTACAAAAATAAAAAATAAAAATAAAACAACGACAAACCGAAAACGTCGATGAAACATAAAAATAAAACAGTTATTGGCATTTAATAATGTGACGGCTCTGTGTATCTTTTTTCTTCTCAATTATTTTCCATTTTACGTCGTAGTTAATTTTTATTCATCGTTAAAATGCACATCTGACGCCGGAACATATTTATTATTTTGTTTTCAAGATATTGTTTGCAATGTGCGTAGCTTGCTATTTTTCCATCTCTGCTGCTGTCGATGTGCTCGCTTCAGCCTCAGCAAACATGTATAATATATACGCCAATCAAGCGTAACATAACGGAAATTCTATGTTCGGGGCGTATCCGCACTATGTCTCTCGAAATGACAGCTAGAAGAGAATAAAATAAAGATCATTTTGTCAGGTAGTTTTAATTGTTTTCATCTCAACGATAAATGCAGATTTCCGTTAAGATATCCACTTTCTCTGCAATTATCACAATGTTGTTTGTACTTTTTTCTCGCTTCTGCTTCTTCTTCTTTTTCATTTCAATGTTTTGAAGTTTTATTTTCTTTTTATCAACTTGGTGGGCCACGAAACAAAAAGCCAAGCTCAACAACATAACAATCAAAATGACATTGATATTTGCATAATTATGCTTACATTTCAATTTTTTTTATCAAAGACAAAAACAAAAGAGCAAAAACAGATATCGGTTAGCTGATCGAGTCTCTGCACAAAATTTGTCCAAAATTCAGTTATCGAACGTTGACACTTTGTGTTTACAATTAAAATTATATAGGTTTCATCGGAAAACATGATCAGCAAATGTGTTGCATGCAATATATCACATAATTTTGCAATTTTCTCTGGAAATTATTATGGTTGGCCACAATATTCAATTGAATGCCAATTTGATATGGTGGCATCTGATTGAGTCATCAAATATTCGTTCCGACAAATTGATTTCGTTTTCCCCTCCGTACATTGCATTTTCCACGAACAATATGTGTGTAATTTCTTTTTTTTTCTCACTCGGCTTGCACAGAAAACACACGAAGGTGTCACGCTTTTATGCCGCATATATATTTTGGTGTTGTGTAAATTTCATAGTGGCACACACACACACACACACTGGCAATTTTTGTGGTTTGTTGTTGTTGTTTTTGTTTTGTTTGCGTGTGGCACATTTTTATAACACACGAACCGAATTGTTTAACTGAACGAACATTGATTTTGGCCTGTCTTTAAATCGACATGATGAGTTCGGGGCAGCGTCAAAAACATTTCGCCAAACCAACACTCAATTTACTCGCTCGCACGCACGCATACACTTATTTCTCTCTGTTTTTTGTCTTGGATTTCATTTTTTTTCTTGTTGTTGAAACTTTTCTCATCCCGTAGGCTTAATATGGTCGAAAAATTGAAAATGTAATCGCGGCTAATCGCGCCACAAATTTCATTTATTTCACACTAGGTCTTTTTGTCGCTCTTTCATTCTCTGCACGCGAAAGCCTTGAACGCGATACACTCAAAATAAATTAGGTGTACCGTTAAAGGAGTAAAATAGTGATGCAATCAATAGCACTCTTTTTAATCGATCAAAAAATTATTATATTGGATCCGTTGATTGTGATACACAAAAACATCGCAATCGAGAACGATCACAAATTGCATCGTCTCCATCGACTGATAAATTGTTACCATTACCCAATGTATACCGATTATCACGGAATCACAATGTTCCGAAATAGAGTCAAGATCAACGACGCAAAAAAAAAATGCCGAAAAAAGGACGCGCCATTTGTCGGCTCTATCTTCCTTCCCAACATCATATGTGCATGTATGACGCTTAATAACAACAAAACGTAGTAACAATCTATATCCACGGGTGGCCCAAATTGCGTTCGTTGTGCTCGCTTCTTCATGTCTTTTTTTTTATTCTTTGCTTCATCTCTCGCTCTCGCTCCCTTTCACCTTCTTTCATTGCTGCATCCTTTTGGTCAACATTTCAAAGCATTTATCTCATGCCTCGTTTTCTGTCCCAGCCAAATGATTGTTATTATTGTTGTTATTTACACGTTTATTTATTTCAGCGAGAGAGAAAGATTGTAGAAAATATACCAAAAATTTTATATATATATTGCTCTTTAAACAGAAACGGTTAGGTTTGGAGAGTAACATAATAATGTTATTAGTTTCGGCAATGCAAAAACTAAAAAAAAACGACATAACACAAGTTAAAAGAACGCGAAAGACGCAAAAATAACACGGAGAAATAAATCAGAATCTGTGGCTAAGACCGATGGAAACGGCAAACCAACGGACATCACCTTTTCTGCATTTTCTTAACCGATGATATTTTTTTTAAGGAAAAATGATGCACCGCAAAATATTAGAGATGTAAAATATTACAGAAAAGTGTGCCAATTGTGTTGATGCTTCAGAAAAAGAAGATAATACAGGATATTGAATGTTATTAATATAATTTTGTTCTTCGAACTTAAGATAATGTCAAATATCAATGGACTCGACAACATTTTTTTTTGTTTATATCGGAATCGGTCTCTTTCACAATAGCACCGAATGAACAATATTAACACACAAAGGTCTAGCTCATAAATATTACGATGCTCAGTTAAGTCCATAAAATGTCTCCCATATTTAAAACCAAGCGATAATGTACTCAAAGTTTGGAGCAATATGAATATTTAGTCGAAAAGGATTTGTAATACGGAAAATTTTCAGGGAAAATTCAAACCACTAAATTGTTGCAATTTTTAAAAATGAAACTCGTCAACCAATATTACTTTTATCAACATCAACCGCTTTTGGTTTCTTTTAACCCCGATGAACTGTCACGTGCAAAATAAAAAGTGACAATGAATATTCGTGTCCGAAGGAATGGATCCCTCCGTACAAATGAGCAACGAACAGTTTTTCGGACGGACAAACCCCAAATTCGGATGGAAAAAAAGTCCAATCATTTTTTGGCAATTTTTTTCGCTCAATAGTAAATTTTTGTATGCGGTCTAAATTCAGGGTGCTGCATATTATGACCAACAAAAGTACTCCATATAGCGAAGGAAGCTGTTAAATTTTTATCGCTCAAAAATGCGTTGTTCATAAGATAAATTATTCAATAAAAATGGAGTTAAATCGTTTCTTTCAATTTGGCTCCAAAATGGAAATGTCATATTTTAAATCTCGAGCAAACGATTTTGTTTTCATCTTTTGATCTTTCGTCTTCTCCGATGCAAGAAAGAAACTATTCATTTCATTTTTCTACAATGTGTTTGTATCCATGCCATTTTTTTCTGTATTTATGGGAACGAAATGTATGTAATAAACTAATAAAATCTGACATCATAAAATGATGACGATGGTGATCAAAATGAGTTGCGTAGAATTGTGTGTTTTCGTTTTGAGAACTTTCTCAACCAATAAAGCGAGTAAATTTTCTGGGCTTGAATGCAAACAAGAATGAGATGGAATTTTCTTTTGGACTATTGACAATTTGTGTGTGTGTGTGTGTGTGTGACGATTTCTCTTTGTTTCATTGATATTTAGAACAGTTTATGTATCTCATCACTTGATATGAGTTCATTAAATTTGAGTCACTTAATAAACATAAAAAAAGAAACAATCTACTCTCTACTCGATTGTAGTTATATGTTGCATGAATTTAACAACGATATAAAAGAAGAGATATGGCAAGAAAGAGAAAAATAAAAGCGGAAGAGTGAGATGAGTGTGTTAACGCGAATACAAATCGTAAAGCAGAAATTGGAAAAAGCCACCAAATTTATTTAAATATCGACAATTCACGTTGTATAGCAAAGATACGATGGACAAAGAAAAAAAAACTGCTTGCGGCGCCGTTCAATTCACAGTGTGGATTCCATGATTCCGTGCCATTTAACAGGAGTGCTCAATTGCCGCCAATTATAATGGCGAGTATGTTGGTTGCTTCAGCGCAAAATGTGTTCATTATATTATTTTCAAGTGAGCCAAACAAAACGATGAAAATCGCATTTCTATCCCCCTCTGTTTCTACTCTGCCAATTGCAATATGGATGATAGCCCGGGTGCTTGGAAATTTAAACAGAATGCAAAAGAAGAGGATTGAATTGAATTTGCAAAACGGAGAATCGCAACCAAGTAACGAAATGAAATCGCTTTTGTTGCTCATTTGATGCGATTATCTGCTGTTATAATTCAATTTAAATTCATTATATTGCTGACATTTTTATGTCATGCTCACTGTAGAATACAATTATAATTAAATAAACTATGGACAATGTTGAGACACTGACTAAGATGGCATGAAGTATCGATGATATTCAATTTTCGAATATGTCGGATGCTTTTCACTTTACATTGGGTCACTTAGAGTCAGTGGCAAATTGCTTCTGTTCATGAGCTCAAATTAATTGATCGAATATAATAATTTTTCGTCTTGAAATTCATGTACTTCAACATGCGGAATGAAGAATCACATTATTAGAGTCCAATAATGCAGATGAAAAATATTTTGAGCAAATCCGAAATCTATAAAATCATCTTTAACAAAAATTGAACTCAACTATGTTTTTTATTCTTTTTAAAATGAAGAATAATAAAAAGCCAAATAAAATAATTAAAGAGATCATTGAAATCTTTATCTTTAAAAAATCCCCTTTTCTAATATGTTTTTTTTTTTTAAATTTAATCTCACTTCTTATCCCGTATCACATTTTTGCGATCTGAATGCCATTACTTGCTATAAAAGTAGACGCAAATATGATAGAATCCATTGCAAAGTCGACTATTCTCAGGTATTGATCACAATTTTAACGATGAATTTGAAAGTGGTGCCAATTTTCGTTGCCTTTATCGTGGTGGCTTTTTCTACTGAAGCATTAGGTAATATTTTTCAAATCAAAATTCTTTAACATTGAAGAACAAATGATTGCTATAGAATAAAAACAGCGTATGGAAAGGTTGCATTTCAAAGCGAAACACCGTCATACAAAATACAGCAAAAAATGTATGTAAAAACAAACTTTGGTGTGCGACCGTATCATACGCTGTATTTATTCTAGAGAATTCAAATAATTGTGTAATTTTCAAATATAAAAATTCTATATATCCATTTGTGACTTTAATTAACTTTTGTTTTTGTGCTTTCCAGTGACCGGTTCGCGCATATTTCAATGCCTGATAGCTATGCTAAGCATAGCGGAGGCGCAAGCCGCAACTCACCCGTCGCCATTCGATTCGAGCTATATTGTATGCGCACGGTCGTCTGCATAAACGAACATGTGCATTGTTCATATAGAGTGAACGGCGATGCGTCGGTTGCGTTTGCGGCTATGCTTGGCATATCTATGCTACCTAGCGTATTTAGGCAAGCATAGAAATATGCGCGAACCGGTCACTGGTGCTTTCTATTTAATATATTTACAGCTCAAGATTCATGGACTGTTCCATTTAAAGTTCCAATGTGCGATAACCTGAATCTGCCACCAACAAGCAGAAATTTAATGTGTATAAAATTTTGCCAAGATACGGGTGCATATCTATCCGGAGCATGTAATGTGGCATACCCTTACAATTGCGTTTGCCAAACAAAGTATAAAAAATGTACCATTACCAATGTCGGCGGGAGCTGGACATGTATATAAAATTGAAACATATATTTAGTGTTTTCAATGATAAATCAGAAGGACACTCCAATAATGCACTTGAAAACACTTTGAGCTCAAACGAATCCTATGAAATGTCAATTTAAAATTAAATAAAGATTCACTTTTTCACAATGTAAAGCGATTAAAAGCAAATTATACTATTAACTAATTAAATGGATCATTTGTGATAACTTAAAAAAAATCCCCGCTCATTTTTTATTACTTTTCCTCACGCACCGCCCTGTGTAGTAAAGCATTGTAATCATCCCAATATTCTAAAATGACCACAAAAAAAGTGTTTTTCTACGCGTAATCATAATTAAAAATCTATAAAGTTCTTAGTACACCGGAAAATGTTCATCCAGGAAAAAGTATTTTCGGGAAATAAGGGAGGGAGGGGGGTAAAATCCTAGCAAAATGAGAAAAATTCTATCCCATATCGTGAATTTTATAAAGAGGTAATGCGAAAATTTGATGAGAGAGGGATAATTTCTCCTCATCCCTCCCTGTCTGCCCAGCCATTCCATACTTTCAAATGAATTGAATGAGAATGTGTCATAGTTTATAATCAAAAACACAATGACGTTCGTATAAATGGTATAATCTCTCAATTCGTGATTTCGACATATTTTGTAATAATTTTTTCGTGCACACGGATACAGCTTTTGAATGAATGGACAACAATTTGAATTTTTGTATGACAGATATGCCTGATCGACATTGAAGTGAGCTCATTTTTATCGTGAACCTTTTATATTTATTTCGTAAAGCAATAAACACATTGTTTTGAATGCCGCAGTAGAGCACGAAATAGAAATGTACATGTGTTTTGTATTATTGTGATTTCGCAAGTTGACTTATCACTAAATGTGCTTCTTGATGTCATGAGGTTATTTATCAACATATCTAATTTTCTTCATTCAGTACCCGTGTGCAAAATTACTGTCAGTTACCTAATTTGGCACGTTTTTGACTTAATATCTAACATCCTAAAATAACCGTCTGTTTGAAATCGGATGAATAGACGAATTTAGTCAACTCATTAAACGGCTACAGTTTATAAAATTCACTTTCATTGTATTTCAGTCAACCAGTCATCAGTCAGTCACTTCTTTTGCACACGGGAAGAAGAAGACATTTGGAAGATGTGCGAAAAAGTTAGTCTTATGAATGTAAGATTCTGTTATCTCATTTTTGCGATCTGACAGCCATTCGTGTCTATAAAAGTAGACGCAAATACGATATTATCCATTGCAAAGTCGAATTTAACACATTTTAACAATGAATATCAAAGTGCTGCCAGTTTTCGTTGCCTTTATCGTGATGGCTTTGTCTATTGAAGCGTTAGGTAAAGTTTCTTGAAATCATAATATTTTTTTTTTAGAAAGAACAATTCATAATATCTTAAATTTCAAATGTAAAAAGTGGAATTTAAACGAAACATTTAATTATTTTAGTCAACGTGTGCTTTTTTATGAATTTTTGCAGCCCAAGAAACAGTGATAGCTCCTTTTAAATTTCCAAAGTGTAATGATCAAAACTTGCCGTTAGACAGCAGAAATACGATGTGTAGAAATTTTTGCACTAAATCTGGAACATATACAACGGGAAGTTGTGATTCAAAATACCCTTATAACTGCAATTGCCGAGGGAAATTAAAACTATGTATTTTTGTTGATGGGAGATACGAATGTCCATTGTAATATGAATTACATATTTTTTTATACAAACTTGAAAAAATATATTTTCAACTAATTATAAAATACTAATTGCTCCAATTATAAAATAATGAAGAAAAACAGAAAATATTTCTAATCCTTGACTCATTATTAAATTCGCAGTTTTTTTTGAACAAATATGACCGGAATTCAATATTTTTGATATTTTCGGGATGTTCAAAAATCAAGAGAAATCAAGTCAACATTATAATAAAATAGACACCAATAAAAAATTTTTTATCATTGAATCAGGAAAAGATTCTATTTTTAATAGTTTTAATCTCATATCTTATCTCGTATCATATTTTGGTCGTTAAATTGACATTTACTTACTATAAAAGCAGATACAAATACTACAAAATTTATTTGCAAAATATAGTGGTCTCAAATTGACAGATGAAATGTAAAGAAGAGCAGTTTCCCGAGTAGAAAAAAGTGACTAAGTTACTATTGACTGTAAGTGACTATAGTTAGCTATATTCTTGAATTTTAAAATTTTGTATGGAAAACAATCGACTATAGTTACTCAGTCAGTCAGGCGATTATTTTGGGACGTTTTGACTATCGGGTGACTATGATTATTGTCAACTAAAGTTAGCTGTTGCAGTTAACCATAGCTTACTTTAATTGATTGAAGTTAACTAAATTTAACTAAGGTTGCTTGTTTTTACAGTCAATAGTCAGTCAGTTTGTCCCAAAATAGTCAGTCACTTTTTTTGTAAACGGGTTGGAAGTTCCAAATTGGAAAATTTGCAATTATAAAGAACTTGTCAGTCTTTTTGACATTGATATTTAACATTCGAAGAATGATTCACTGAATGATATGGAAAATTTCCTGTATATTCTTCTTCTTCTGTAACATCACCATACTTTTCTATAATACTTGATCACACCCAATAATTTTGTTACGATGAACAAAAAAAATAGCATAGAAATTAATACTTTGTAGAAAAATGAAGAGTGGGTATCGCTCCAAAGAAGAAGAGCAATCAAAATGAATCACTCGATATTTCCAATATGAAATTTCCATTTTGAGATAAAAAAAAAAGTGTTGATCGAAGTTTTGTCGCTTTTAATAGAGAGATACGCTCGGCTCGATTGAATATTCTACTTCATGAACATAAATGTGTGTGCGATAAAAATTGAAAAACCGTACGACACCCGTGCTTTTGTTGGTCAGAATATCCAATGAAGCAAAGCATTTGTTGCATCCATTCTATATCAATCAATATGCCATAGTATATTATAATCGAATTTATTTGTGCGATGATAGAGAGTGTGTGTATGAGAGAGCGATAGCAAGACTGTCATTGATATTAACGTTTCAATCAAAATCGTGGCATTGTGTCTGCATGAATAAAATGAAAAGTGGTATAAGTGAATATTATTCAATTTAATGCGGACTGATTTTTCATTAGTGAAACAAATGGGTTTTTAATGTTAGTAGTAGCGTATCCATTTGAATATTTAACACGATTAAAATGCTCTATAAATAATAGTGTTTAAATTTGATTATGTTTGAAAAGTGTTGGTAACCCAATCCACAAACATAGCATTGAAAAATCGCTTGAATTTAAATATACGTGAATATCATTGAAACGTATACTAGTGCAACGTAAAATAATAACTCGATTGATATGAGGAAATAACGGTATTCTCAAAACAATATGATGATAACAACAGCAAAAGCAACAAAACTATGTTGCATTCAGGAGTAAATACATTTTACGGCATCATTTGCTGTTGCTTTTATGGAGTGAGAAAGGTGTTGTTTTTCTTCTTTTTCTTCCCATCCATAATATCTATATCGGAACAGCCAAAGTCTTCACCATATTTGCATGTGTTTCTGTTGCAACAAGAACAAGTTTATTCGATATGCAGGCCATAGCGCGTAGCTGTTCACTTTTGAGTGAAAAGAGAGTCAGCGAGAGAGGGCGAGAGAGAGAGAGAGAAATCACTACGAAGAAATAACTGCATCTCATGTCAAGAGCAATGAGCGCATAGTGAGCGAACTAGTCAGTTTTGCATTTTGTTATGTCTTTATAAGTGAGATTTCATCAAAATCATTTGTGCAAATTAATGCATTTTCACACCATGTAATTTTGTGTATGTGTGTTTGTGTGCGTGCGCGCGCGATTCTTTTTTTTTTCACTTGGTATATGGCGTTCTTTTTTGTGTTCAACACCTAAAGCCATGTGTATGACCATGACCATATATATCCAGCGCGCCTATAGAGTCCATAAATCTATCGACTCTTGCCTATATCTGCATAGAATCGCGCATCGCTCTTTTCAAACGGAAAATCATTTCGACATACTATACTATTCTATCTCTCCTTTTTTCGCTTGTTCTCCTATCCCCATTTCTTTCTATTTCCCTCTCTCGCAATCTGTCTGTCCCTCTTTCCCTCTCAACCTCTCTTTTTCTCACCCTGTATGTTTTTGAACATGCCTGAACCACAATAACAGAAACAAAAAAAAAACGCTGTGGAATAAAAGATCATAAATGCAATGATAAGCGCCAATAAAAAAATAGAGAAAACTTGTAGAATATAGCATTATTTTTCGTTGTCGGGATTAACACGCGTGGGAATCGCCTAAATGAAATGTCTTTGAACAGAGATAGGAGAGAGGGAACAAAGCATCGAAGTACAGAGAGAAAATGTTAGTCGATATTCTCACAATTTTTATTACTCGATAATCGTGATGCACATACTCAAACCGTTGTTATTTTTTTCTTTGCCTTTTTTTATCGACGAAAGAGATACTCATCATTTTATACATGTACAATATAAATTCAAACCATCCCGAACACCTCTATCACAACACTCTATGGGCTACTGTTTAAACGCAATTTTAGATAACGCGATTAGAACTGCTTACTATATCGAATTTCAATCAAATGTTTTCATTCCATCCATTTTGCAGGCTCATATGATTATGTACAAGAGATGTGATCTATTGGCTATTAAAGTGACAGCCGATTAAAACCACAATTCAATTCATGCATATGCGCTCGCGCTACACTTGTTGAACGGTCAGTGCATAAATGTGATATTTTGCTGCATAAATTGATCAACAGCAAACGGAGTAATTACCGTATTGGTTAATATTTAAGTGGATGCCATATTTTAACCATATAATGCAAAAATACCGTCAGCACACACCAAGATTTATCTATTTTAAATAAATAACCGTCCACTTCGAAAACAGGTGTAGTTCATGGGAACTATTATGAAATCTATTTTCGGTTTTGCTTCGATCATAGACATTTTTAATGTGCATTATCACGCTTATCAATGTTATTTGATATGACATTGTCATTACTTTGTAATGGAAAAAACAGTGATTGATCGATTTTCCCCTCTAATTGTATTGCAAACTGTGATATACAATTTCGTTTCAAGACAGTAGCTAACACATCTACTTTCCGCCGATTAGACCGACCACGATTGTTGCTTATATTTTTTCCTCCTAATTCTCGTTCGTCGAATTAGACATTTATTTTATTATCTATTATTCCGTTGGGCTCTATTTGCACAAAAGTAACAGAAAGCATAGCTAAGTTTATCAATCTAAATACGATAATAGCTTGTCATTACACTGAAAGAAGACTAAATTCGTTGTTGATGACGACTTTTTTGGGATGATTTGATTTCAATTACATTGAATTAAACCGATTTCTTCTGTCGATTTATATATCCAATACAAATATTTCAAAAAAATACATTTCAATTCAAAATCATTTGTTTTTTTTTTTTTTGGAAAAAACTCATTACCGAGTATGTTTTCGTATGCTTTTGATTTATTTTTTTAATTGATTCAGTGTTGTCGGATAAATTGAGAGTGGCGTTCATTTATTGCAAAAAATTGAATTGTTTTTGATAAATTTAATACATTGCTTATAAGGTGAAGCGATATATTCAGGAGGAATGGTGAGGTGGAAAATGAGTGGGTGGAGAGCTCTGAGGAGGAAAAGTTTTTTTGGATAAAAAGCGATTTTTTTTTACAAAGATAACTTTTTTGCTTGAAAACATTTTCCACCTTATTTAATTCCTGAATTTTTCGCTTCACCTTATGCGTAATGTATTAAATGTATCAAAAACAATTCAATTTTCTTCAATAAATGAATGCCGCTCTCAATTTATGCTTTTCTTCCGACAACACTGAATGATTCGAAGGCTTTTTCTTTGAATCGAATTTTAAATTGTCAAGCAGAAATTGAACGAAACGAATTAATAATCACGAACGATTGCTGTCAACTCATTATCGACATTTTGGCACAAGATGCCAAACGACAACGTTCTCGTGCTTGCATCGAATATCATGAAAGCCCACTCAAAATCCAACAGTGTAAAAACATCCATTTAATTATGTTATTTCGCATCATAAAATAAATTAACGAACAACCGAACTGGTTCGATTCCCATTTCTTTTTCTCCTTTGGTTCACCAAATACGCTTTGATTTATTTCGTGACTTGAACAGTAAACTGATTTTTTTTTTTCGAAATAAGCAATGTTTTCTTTTCTCTTGCTCTTTTTCTCTCTTTCTCTTTCACTGTCTCTCTTTCCCGATCCAAACAGATTTTTAAAATTTCATTCTTTTATAACCGCTGTGGATGTGTCCTCGTTGCTAAAGCAAAAAAAAAAATTATCCAAAATTAGTTCAACAACTAATAAATGTAACACATTCAACGCAAGAAGCTTGATCGATCAAAGGCATTTTTTTTTGATTGATGGCACGGTTCGATTTTTGGCAGACAGTGTTTTGAGTGTGATAATATTCGGTATTTAGTTTTTGGTTATGATCATGACCAAAATACCATTCAAATGTTTTGTAATTAAGTGTTATTTCCATGAGATGTATTAATTTGAAAATATTGGCGTGTAATGGATCTCAGAGAGAGAGAAGGAGCGAGAAGGAAGAAAAGAGGAAGGAATGTTTTCTTCTTCGATGCGGTTAGTTCGCACTCATCCTTGTTATTAAATCCTTCAGGAAGTGCATTTAGTTTGACGAAGGTGTGCATCGACATCGTAACATGTCACCACAAGTCGTATTTCGTTGTTTCATAGAATGTTTTTTCCGTTGAGAATCGATTTTTTTTTTTTTCAAATTGGACCCACAAATGTTGCTCGTTCCAACATAAACGTTTTTTTAAACTGCTCGTTATTCGCGCCACACATACATATCTCTAGTACATCATGCCGATCGAGTCCGAAAGTAAAAAGAAAAAGAAGAAATGAGAATTATGTAAGTAGGCTGCAATCATGGTTTAAATAGGCTATTATTATTCGATTAGAAATGACTTGGCATTCCCATCGCCTTAACATCATCGCAAACTTGCAAGCCCGTTGAATATGAGAGCCGTGAGTTCGGTTCTAGTCAAAGAACAATCCGTGTCTTCGTGGTTTCTATTCTATTTATTTCCATAATATACAATCCCATTTTGCGAATAACAACAACATAACGTGCGATGAACACATGATGTGAATGTGCGAAATGCGATAGTGATTTGAGTGATGATGACGATGATATTCCAATGGTTAAGCAAAATATTCGAAAACAATCATGTTACTTGTTGATTCATAATTGCACACAATTCAGTGTCCATAAAACATGCTATCCTTTTTAACATACCATTTTACCGCTAATAGATATACGTTGGGAACGTGTTAACAATAACTTAAGCGATCGCCAGTCAAAGTGAGCGGAAAAAATGAGATAGAACAATAGAGATGAGAGGCAAGAATAAAATACACGATGAAACGAAGAGAAGGAACAAAAAAGCAGCACAGAGAGAGAGAGAGATAACGAAGAAACAAAACAATGGTAAGCGGTTATCGCGTCGCACACAAATTGATTACAGTAACAATTATTTGTGATTATAGTGAAGGAGTTCATTCCACCGGAAGCAATATATGTTGAGAATTTAAGTGGTTTTTCTGATGTTTTTCCGTCGACGATTTTAAAGTTCACATCATTTTCCGCATTTTCAACTGTATGCGTCATTTCACATCATTCATCCGCACAAATTAACGACACAATAATAGAATCACCGAATTTTTTTTTTTTTTTAATCGATTTCTATCTCGATTTTTATTCGATAGCTAAAAATGTCTTACATTACTTTTAATTCAATGTAAAGTTCTGATACTAGGACTGTTTTGTAATTAAACAACAAAATGTGTACATTGTAGCCAGTTTTTATTGATAGCAAGAGCAATCGAGGAATGCAATAAAGCACTAAAGTTCATGCCAGTAAAGATAATCAATACATATTTTTTTTAAAAACGCCAAAAATTTCATTGACTTCATACGGCAGCGCCACGACTTCTGATCATGTATATTGGCGTTGTGCTCCGGAAAACGCTTCGTCTGGATAAGTCACAAATGGAATTCGACGGAAGAAGTTTTTTTTCTTGAAAAATGGTACCAAACTTACCTTTCCGCTTTAAAAAAGAATATGTGCGTCTTAAACTATTGCTGGAAACGTTCTTCCATTAGAACTCAATTGACCAATAATAATTTTTGAGTCATATTCAGAGCTACTATTGGAACCAGACCCGCTATTCCCTAGTGCCCCGTACTTTTTCCATTTATATACTTTTACCGCATCCTAATACAAGAAAGACATATTTTTGGCGTGCATTAAAAAAAAATCACGGAACCTTTACTGGTTACAAAAAAAAATGTAAACATTTACTGTAAATGTCAATTCTCTGCATTGATTATTGCACAAGTATAAGGTCTATTTATATTCTATCGTAGTTTTTTTTTGTTAAAACCTGAAAAAACTCAAAATAAATAATGAACCATATGATTAGAATGTATTTTATGTGGCACTGTTATAAATTCAATATTTGCCCCGCAGTATGACAAAACGTGAATTTAACCATCAAGATACTCTACATCAATGATTAATCATAAATTACTTGTGTCTGATTTCTCAAACAAAACGAAGTCTGATCTAAAGAAAAGTGTCACATTTTCTATTTATTAATGAAAATTTCCATGATTGTGCACAAATATACAAAAAAAGTGTCAAAATATCGTTTGAAAGGTATTTATTTCAAAAATAAGATGTGAAATAATCAATTTGAATTGAAATATCATGCTAAATCATAAACTCAAACAGAATTGGAGCAAATCGAATTGACGCGAGAAGTAACCGAAGGAGAAAAAAGTGTTCATGGAACACGACCGGGTATGCAATTGAAGTGAAGTGAAAAAAAGGCGGCAAGAACATAATCAGATACAATAGCTTAAAGGCAATAAAGCATATGGTTTCAAGAGTGCATAAATATCAGCATAATACGTTGCTGCTGATGCCACCTCCGCCGCCGCCGCCGCCGACCACTATTAATTGGTAAATGGTTTTGATTGAGGTTTTTGTGCAGCATATTATGCCCCGGCATACCACTGTTATTGATAGCATTTGCTTCGGTTCGTTAAGTGCGCGACCATATCCTTATTATATCGAACGAGTTGATTCCGCGCCACTCGCGATACAAATCGTGTGTACAACAATTTGTTTGTTGTTTGTAAAGAAGAGAGAAGATACAAAAAAAATGCTTCTCAAAACACATTTCCCAGTTTCATTTTTTTTTATTCGGTATTCTCTTGTCTTGATTTATCCTACATCTGCTTGTTTGTTGCCTTCCCATCGTTGATGCTATGCATGTAAGTGATATGCACATTTTGCAACTAGTCAGGTTGCATTCTCTATCTCTCTTTCTACGGATTTTTGCTTGTAGTCCGTTGTTCTAGCATATGCGGCACAAAATATGAAATCGTTTTACAATCGTGTACAACGAATAAGTAGCTAGTGATCATTCTTCATAGTACCACATACACGCCTATGTATGCACACTACATAGATATACGGTAAGTTCATTTCGATTGCTACCTTGATATCTAGGTCTCTAATGTATATCGATTGCACACTATCACTTCAATCAAATGGCACAATTTGTTGATTGATACTGACTGATTGTCTGACAAAGAATGGAACATTTTGGATAAAATAAAAACTGAATGAAATCAGATCATATCTTTGAAAAATCCTGTCGATACCTGTCTAATTAGATGCCAGATTAGGAGAGTTACATTTTTTTTGGCCACTCACCGCGTGGCATCATTCATTAATCAGCGCAAATTGATCAGAGGCGAGAGAGTCTTTTTATTGTTGCTGTTGTTAAACGGAATCGCATTAATGTGGATTGTAAATGATAGGTCGTGGATGCACACAGAACACCACACATCGCTGTTCTCCAAAACTGAACAGGTAAATGTTCACACATTAAATTTTCATTTATTGAGCGCATTTCTTGCGCCAAAACAGAGAGAGAGAAAGAGAGAGAGAGATTCAGAGACTTAGAAAAAAGAGTGCAATAGCTCGAGACAGAGTAAGCGATCGATAAAACATAACAAGAAAACAATAATCAATTACATAGATTATTTTAAGTTTGCCTTGAAAATCTATCGAAATGTAATGAAGGTGAAAAATTACACAAAGTGAAGGGAAGCATTGATTTCAATTTTCAAACGATATGATGATGATTTATTCCATATATGTATGGGCAAGTCGAAGGAAAACATTACTCTAATCGTTCGGTTGGCTTTTTCAGTTTTGTTAATCCAATTGACGGCAAATCAGTATGTGGCAAACATATATTATACCATATTTTTGTTTTGTTTCTTCTTCTTTTATCAATTTCAAAAGTGGAAGAAGAAAATTGTTGTTCATGTTTGTGCATTTCATTCGTTTGCAGCACTGCTTCGAACGATATGTATACGCATAACCGAACTCATCTCGCATTTCAGTTGAATCAATGATATGATGACTGTGAAATGGTTTTGCTGTTCGGTTTTTATTTTTTGGAAAAATCGACAGCAAAAATTACATCGATACATCGACGCGATAACAAATGAAAAGGTGCATAACATTCTTGAAAATATTTCAATAAATTTTCTTCATACAACACTCACACACACACACATACACAGTTTCCGTAACGTACGAGAATCGTCGATACGATCGATTCAAGAATTCCATTTCAATTTTATAATTTATTTTGTTTCGTTGGTCGGGCGCACACACCGAACACTTTTTTAAGAGAAACAAAAAATACTATCTAATACTCTGAATATCGTTTGGTCGGTATATGTGTGTTTGTTGTTGGTTCATTTTTTCGTCATAATGATGATTCTTGTGTTTGACTCATATTTTTCAGATGCGCAACATCAAGAAGAGAAACACCAACTATGCGAATGATGGCTTGCAAGGATTGCAGGTGCTTTGACCAAGTGCCCTTTTGAAATAATTTGTTGAACAATTTATTTTCGACAAAGAGAACGAAAAATTAAAATATAATGAATGGCGTTTTGGCCGTTTTGTCGAGTCACTTTTTGATTTTAAGTTATCACTTTACCACATCTACTTTGCTCCCATAGACTAGCGCATGAATTTGAACAGTCGAAAAATCAATTTGCATTTGTTGAATGACCGTTCATTTTCTACAAAAAAACTGACTCAATTTCAATATTGAAAAAAAAAAAAACTAATCTGATTTTATTCAAAATATTGCTTTTTCTTCTCTTTCAAATAGTGAAATCGCTTGAGACACGAATCTCCGAGAAAAAAAGGAGAATATGCTGGATGCCATCGAAATGCATTTCAATTGTCGATGATGGTGTCGGTGCTATATATTTCTTATTGTTTTTGTTTTGCGCTGTAATATTTGATTCACTCCAATTTTGAAACGATGTGAAACAATTTTGTTGAAAACAAGTAAGATATCGATAATAATAACTACCTGTAAATTGGAATGTTACACTGACACGTCAGTCAATCAGAACGGTGTAAATTTGTTACCTAGTTGACGAAACACTACAGACACTTCACATTTCATTGATTTGTATGTTTGTGTCTAGGCATCAGCATTCGTTTTCAGTTCGAAAAGCAATTTTCACAAAATATTGCCGACAAACAACATATCACCATTTCAAGTCAATTTTCTACCTGATAATTGAAGACCTATCAGTTTGATACTTTTGTTGTTGATGTTGTTGTAAAGATGCTGCTATTTAGTTTTGCAAAACGCCGACTGCTTGATGAATTGCAAAAGTCTATTCATTTGTTCTTTGTCTTCTTCTTCTCTCTCTCTATTTTAGTGTTTATTTTGTGTTTTGTCTTGAGAATAAAGGAAGAGAGAAAAATACGCATTGATTTTACTGATTATTTACAACTTAATCTTCCGGTGTTTCCTGATATCTTCTTTTTTTGCTCTGTCGAGAAACTGAATCGGTTGTATCTGGACGATGGAATTTTTTTTTCAGCGAAAATTGATTACACTGAAACGACCAATAAATTGTCTAACAAATGTTAATTGTGTGTTTGGATTGAATTCACTTAAACACACACACACGAGCACACTGTGTAAGTGCAACAATATTTACCATTTCGATCGGTTGTTATTCCATTTCAGTGTCGGCGAAATTGAAAACAATCTCTTTTGTCGGTTTCAAAAGAACAAAAAACAACAACGTTAGAAACTGATATGGACATCATGCGTCGAATTTATAGAAAACTCTATGGAACCACATGCGACGGTGTTTGAGAGTTTTTTTTATCTCTCTCTGAATGAGAAAAAATTCGAGAGCACAAGAGTGAAAAAAGTCGTTTTCGTTATTTTTTCATTCTTATATTTAAAAAAATGTCGATTTCAAACGCCCCATTTAAATGTAAATGAAACACTCATACTCAGCACTAGAGCTATTAGTCGAAATCGATTTGAATTCCTTCTACATGAATGAATGACATGGCGTCGTCATTTTGTGATAACACAACAGCCTGAATGCGAATGACCCATGACAATTTTTGTCACTAGCCGTTTTCATCTCGTTTTGTCTAACTCTTTTATTTTCTCCACGCATTTTGTTTCTTGATTTCCTTTGCTACTAATTTCTTCGTCTTCAATGAAACACTATTTTTTTTTTCGTCTACAACGATTTTACGTTTAACATCAATCTTTAATCCAGTCAAACGAGTGAGAATGAAAGAGAGGGAGAGAGAGAACGAGAGAAAGGTCAAGAGAAAAAGAGCAAGAGAGAAAGAAAGAAAGAAATGACGTTCGATTTGTACGCATTGAAATTCGATATCAATCACACCTAGAGAGCAAAAGCGCGTAAGATCATTGAGGAAATAGGTCTCATTTGTTCATAACACAATTCAAATATCGCATCGATTCGATGGTATTTTTTGTACCAATTTACATACTTTGAGGTAATACCATTCATTTTATATTTTATTTGTTTTTTTTTTTAAATATATAAAACGGAATTATTTTATTTCAAATATTTGGTGTGCATCATAATCCAATCTGAAAAAATATTTAGATGAATAAAAAAAATTCGTAAAAAAATCGAATGTAAAACCTTGGATGTTTCAATAAGCACCCCATTTATCGTGTGACCAGCCGAGACAACAAAGACCAACAATTGGAATGCAAACAAGAATTTTTTTCTTTTCTTTCCATTTTTTTTTTTGTTGTGTTCACTCTTCTGTAACAAGTTAATACAATGTCACATGTCTTATCGGCTAATGTGCAATTGCGATCAATGTTGTTGCCATCTCGCGAGTGCACTCTCTTTACGCATAAAATACAAGAGAATGTGGTGTTTTTTTTTAATTTTCATTTTTTTTCCTTTTCGTATGTGTGTGTGCATGGAATACGTGAGATCGGTATTTGTTGTCATCCTTTCTTTGCCGTTAAACCATCGCTGTGCAAAATATATCTGTGAAAATGATCAACCACATAGAACTATTAATGATTATACCGAATTAGATTCAGATGTCTAAATAATATCATTCTGGCGCAAACAGAGCTCGGCTCGCGCACAGAGAGAGATGGTGTGTGCGAGAGTATGTGAGTGCGCGCGCAAAGATTAAAATATGCATATTAATAAACATGGATTATGGAGTTGATGATTAAAAGGCACCAAATATCATTGCTGCACTTATGAGCATATATCGAAACCGCACTGAAATTTAATCCCATGAATAAATTATCGTATAACACGTTTTTTCCTTAGATTTCGTCTGATAACGGATGAAACTTTGGTTGTACACACTCGCTAGGCATTCTTGCGCGAGCATTCGAAGATGAATATATCTTTTAGATGAGTATCTTAAAACGATAGAGATGGCTGACGAGAGTGCCACTTTATTTAGGTTCGATTTATGTTGGCAAATTTTTTCATTGAAGACCTTCAAAGACCATAGCCGAGAGGTAGAATGTGAATTAAAAACCGCCAATTATATTAATTATTTCGCCATGTTCGACGGATGTTTGACCGTTCAAAATGAACTTTTCCGTCTGTAAATATTTCAATTTCACCGTTTGAGCCCGTTGAAAATATTTTCCTTCGAATCGAATATTTCTCGATAGAACTAGAGTTCTAGGTTTTTTCAAGCTCGAAATTTGTGAATTTTGGCAGAAATATTTTTTGAATTTTATACGAGTGCTATTGAAAAGGGGCCGATTTTTTCTTTTCGTTTTTGGCGATGTGTGACAGAATGAACTATATTTTGGCTTGGATCGTAATTTTTGTAGTTTTTCTTCATTTTTCTTCACTCTCAAAAGAGTTTCGCTACTGGAAGACATTGAATTTGGTCTCCGTTCAGGTTTCCAAAGAGAAGTTCCTTAATATTTTATTGAATATATGGGCTCACTGTAACAGATATGTTCAACTTAGATGGTCGAATGTTAGGGTTTAATTCATGTGAAGAAAATTACCAATTTGTGTCAGTGTCTCTTGCTCAGTTCTCATTTGAAAACGTCGGACATTTTCGGGCACACCTATTGAATACAGTACGCGAAAAACAATATTTAAGTAAATATTAAACGATGTATTTATCTCGTCGATCGATCTATTATGATTGCTGAGACTGTTTTCTGGTGATTTGACTTGGTATTGGTTCGTTTATGTTTGCATACGTACGTGATTCTCATCTTTTTCCCTCTGTCTCAGTGTGTGTTTCTGTGTACCAGTTGAAATGACTGCGCTTTGAATCCGTGACATGGAGATACTCCTTCTCTCTCCCCCCTCTCTCTCTCTCATTCGCTGAATCTCTGCGTGTGTGTTCACCACTGAGTGGTTTGAACTTGGGCAAGATATAAGTTTTCATTCTGTGAACGGAAATGTGTTATGATTAATTCAGGCGACCGAACGAGATAAGGTTTTATCAGGTGAAGTGACTGGCAACGACGATTTTGTTCTACATGTTGTTGTGTTTTTCTTCGTCATCATCTGAATTTGGGTACATTGCTTCATAGCAACATGGTTATGAATTATTAAAAATATAAATTAGTAGTTTTCGCTTGATTGAAAGTTTTCCATTAGCATAAAATACTCCCCCGTCATCGGCACCACCACCGAATGTTATATGCGAAAAACTCATTGAAAATACGCCAATTAAGTGGTACGTGTGCATGAGAAATTGAAAGTAGCGTGTTGTTGTAGTTCAACAACGTCAAAATTGATTCATCAATCCTGATGGATTATTTATTCGAATTGTATGTGCGGTAGATTTTCTTGTTGCCGCTGCTGCTGTTGATGCTTCTGCCAGCGCGCGATGACATGGCAAAAACGAGAAATAAAGGTTTTCTTTTCTCATTCGAAAGATTGATTTATATAGCAGCTGTTGATGATATAGACAGCAAATACTTGCATGAATTGCATGCGACGAAAGCCATAGAAAAATGTGTGTGTGTTTTTGGAGAAAATGCAAAAGCGGAAGCTTTTTGGCGCCGGTAAACACCACTAAGATGGTATATCTTGGTTTCTTGAATTTATACTGCTGATGATGCGCGATTTGGCTTTTTGAATATTACTATATGCGGGAGAGAGAGAGAGATAGAGCAAAGAGCGAAAATATCCGTGGAAAAAAATTGGAGAGAGAATGGCTGTGAAATAGTCAATTGACATCGACAAGTGAACAGTCATCGTAGTTAATAAAAATAAAAGTATGAATGCGAATTATTTTCGCCGAGAAGAACACGGAGATAAAAACACTTCACATCAAATGTTGCAACTTTTTTGTTTCGCCCAGATTCCAGGCAAAGTATAAAGAAATCCAACCAAACATCATGAAGTCATATAAAATAAGAAGAGTTGTCAGTGATGCCAATGCTGCTGTTATTGTTGTAAATATTTTTTATTCCTTTTTTCACTGGGAAATAATCCGAAATGAAAAAAAAATTGGGATAAAGACGTTGTTCCGGCTACGTTTTACAACATAACTCTTTATCTCTTATTTTTGTTTGTTCGTTTACTTGCTCGCTTGTTCATCACTTCGTCCAAAGTGAATATGCTTCGACGAGGGCGAGCTCGATAAGTAAAAGCTTAACAAAGATTACGGTAACAAATTAAGAATTTTAGAAGTTTTTGCCAAGTTTGTGTTCCGATCAGATTAGACGTTTATTACGCTCGACTTTATACCCCTTCAACGTGAAACGTACACAGAGAGTGAGAGAGAGAGAGAGAGAGAGAACCAACTTCATTGGATACGAAAAGCATCGCTTCGCCATCCAAACTGGAAATGAATTCATACACAAAATAGTGTGAGAAGAAAATTTGCAATGCACAAAAACAAAACACAAGCGGAAGCTTTTTGGCGCCATAAAACTATCAAGAATAGTTTCATTTGTTGTACTCTCTACTGGTGGCTGGAAAATTCTTTTCGTTTCGTATCTTTAGCATTTAGATTGTATTTCGTTCATCTTTAGTACCGTCGCAATGTCTCAATTGGGACATTGGATGTATGCAATGGCATAGACTTTGCACACAAGCAAAGCATACAAAAAACTAGACAAAGAACGCGAACAAGAGAGAAAGAGAAAAAAGCGATGTAATTTCAAAAGCGAAAATATTCACGAAGTAATGGAAACACACGAAAAAAAAGAACGGCAAAAGAAACGATTTATTAGACAGACATAAGGAGTATGGGTGAAATAAGAGCAAACATGCATATAACATCTAAAAATAAAACAGCTGGTCTGGGTTGACAAACTACAGTTCCAAACATATAATGATTGCATGCATCGAAATCAATGAAGATTATCCGAAAAAAAATTCCATTAAACTCTATCGAAGTAATGGGTTAAGTTTTGATATATGACGACGATATATGTATGTATCGAAAGTAAAATGAATATTATTTTATGCGAAATCTAATTTTTGAATTGAAATTGTGCCGAAATGAGCCTACTTATTGAATTTTCACAAACTTATAATGTTTATGGCAATTTATCACCCATGGCATATTATCGAATGCAACCACAAGAATATATTAATTTCCTTCGGTTTTCGCCCCGGATGAACTGTATGTTGAACGAGCAACTGTATTTTCTGTCGTTATCAAATCGTCGACATTGCTTTGGAATTACATTCTATACAGTCATCGTTCGTGGAGTTTTGCCAATTATTCGACTGACAATTCAATTATTTTCCATCATTTTTCAATCTTATCTCAATCCATTTTTGTTATTCAGTAAAAGGTATTTAAATTTTACCGCGAATGCCATGATCAGTACCGAAATTTGTTAGTTTTGTCATTTATCAGAAAGCATCAAATATGATATCTTTATTTCTGGCCAAGTTTATGGTGAATGGCGGAAATCACAGTGATAAATAACATTGGTAGAAAACAAGAAGTTTTTTGTTTTGTTTTGCTTACTTCACAAATGAAATTGACGAAGCGAAAAAGTGAGAGCTATGACGAAATGAGTGGCTAGACAAAATAAAAACTTTTCATTGAAAATTCGATAAAAATCGTCAATTGACATAAAGTTGATCGAATAGATTTTGATGTATTTATGAGGAGAATGGAGAGATGCCGCGAGCTCAAATGAAAAGAAACACAAATTGGAATAAGAAATGCTACCGCTAAGGGGTCAATGATTGCTGCCAGACAGACATTTTTAAAGTTTATCTATATTCTTAGCTGTTTTGCTTGTTGATTTTTTTTTTTTTGATGCTGCTACTGCTTCGCTTTGGCATTAGTTTGCTGTGCAAAATTTTACTATGACTCACACGCATATTGTTCGAAACGATAACCGATGAGCGTATCATTTCCAAATGGTCTTTCTCTCTTTCGCTTTCTCTCCATTTCTCTCTCTTCTCCGACTCTCTCCCCCTCTCTCTTTATCGACTATTTCCACATCGAAAGTGTAGTTTCAATTTTCACCAATCGTTTTTTTCTCTCTTCATTGGTCTGGAATCAACAATTTTTTAATAGTCATCCCAATATTGGGCTTTTTTTCTTCATTCTTTATCACAACAAATAACCACATTATTCGAAGCGATATTTTCCCTCTTCGAAGCGATATTTTATCCATTCAGTATTATTCAGTAAATGTTATGCGCATTTTCGCTCCAAATACTGATATTGATTCATCATTCAAAATGAAAAAAAAAAAAAAAAAAAAAAACAGGCGGAAATTCCCAAAATCAGTTATTAAAGACGAATTGAGTGAAGAAACCAATGAAAATCATAAAATTTATCGATTGAATTTTATATTCGAAAATGTCGAATCGAAATAACGAATGACGAATAAGAAAAAAAAACTCAACTAATTTCTTGCTTTAAACCATATTATGAAATAAATAAAAGTAGTTTTTCCATGTTTCACAACATTTTCAATGTGATGTGTAACGCACGAAAGTCACAAATGAGCAAAAAAAAAACATTCTTTTGAAAATGTGCAAAACTCGTCGAAGAAAAAAAAACAGAAATATTTGTACTGCATCAAAGCATATCGCAATTTTATAGGCTATCAGCCATAATAATTAGTGGAAGTATGCAGTTTGCCATGCAAAAACACTGTTAATGGATTGCTTTGAATGAACGCGAATTTCCATTAGAACACACCAACCATTCGTATTCTTTCTCTTTTCAGCTAATCAATTTTTCGTTCATTTTATGTGTATAATAATAAAAATCCAAAATATGCGAGGGATACTGAATTGCGACAGTTTGGATTTTCGATGCATACATCTTGTTTGATGTGTGCGTGTGTGTGTGTGTGTTTGCGTCTACAGTATGGTATGTTGAGTGTTTTTCTCTGTATTTTTGGATTGCTTTCAACATGTTGTTTCTCTCTCTCTCTGTCTCTCTCTTTCTCTCTCTCTCTCTCTCTCTCTCTCTCTCTCTCTCGCTCATTCGTTCTTGACGAGACAGTCAAACCGTTTTTCCACCGCATTGAATGAAGAAGAATTAAGGAAGCAAGAACTTAGCCCAAGCAAAATCGAAAAACTCGAAAAGCAACAACAATTGCCAAATCCGTTCGGTTTATGCAAAGAATAAACGGATAAAATTCATTTATGAGTATGGCTGATTTAATGACCATCGCCACTCTTCGCATATTGTATATTCCGCATTTCTATATATATATGGTTTCACTACGAAGTGATTTGGCCACACACAAAGTAAAAGATAATTACCACAGAATCGAGTAAATAAGTCAATAAAGTTGCGAAGAGAGTTCATATCGCGCGCGAGAGAACGTTCATTCTCTTTCTCTTCATCTCACTATTTCTTGCTCTTGTTCCATCTGTAGAAGTTTGCGCTCTTAGATGCGCGCACCTGAGATTGTACGCATGCCATATCAGTGACTCGGCTCGAGTGTGTATATCTTACGTATATGCGCGTTGCGCAACTTTGTCTGCCATAAGAACATTAGTCTGTTAAAAAAATATATAGTAAGCACAGAAGTGATCGTATAACATATATATAAATTACATGAAACAGGCATTTTTAGCTACATTCCAGTACTGCAAAGGATTTATATGCCAGAGAGAGATGTGTGCGAGAGAGTGTATACACGTATGTCGCTTTAACAAACAAATTACAACATAAATATGTGTCGTAAATGAAACTCTTTTACCTCCATTTCGGTTCTTCGGTTCTTTCAAATCGTTTGTGCGTTTGAAAATGTCACTTACAAGAACTTATGTGCTAAATACAGAAGTTATTTTCGAAGACAACAAAAAAACGCAGTAATACTCCTATGGTATTATATCGAACCGTCTTCTAAACTCAACTAATTTTTTTCGGACAATTTTATGCATTCACTGTTTTATTCAAATTTAGTTTTGGTTAATTTAATTAATTTTTTTTTTTGAGAATTCCTATTTGAATATTGCCCATTTAGAATCATGTTCAAAGCATTAACTGATTCTTTCTGATTGAGAGAAAAAATCGATTGATTTAAATTGACACAGCTTCCTCCCTGCAGTGATGGTCTAAAAGATTGAAAAATAGACGACGAAAAAATGTGGCCGAAACAGATTTAAATGGTTCGAATCGAGAGAACGAGAGAGCAAGAGAGCGATGGACTGAAATCAAATACAAAACGTCCAACTCGTTTCGGCATGTCATAATAAGCTAACAAACGCAATAAAATTCAATAATGAACTATTATTATCGCTTCTTGTGTCTGTATTATTCATTCCGTCAACGTCAATTTTCGAATATATTTTATTCACGCCATAAAGCTGCATGCCATGAATGTGCGTTCGTTCGTTTACTTTTTTCTCCAATCGTTCATTCATCGTTGTCGAAATGGACACAAAGAATATTACGGTTCGAATCTCTTTTTATTGCTTGTTCGACCATTTTACATCGAAAATCGAAAGGAATACATTTCAGTCGGATGACTCGCTAGAAAGAACACATTTTGGATCGAATCAAAGAAATGTTTCAATAAATTGGGTTAATTCGGTTTTGATATCAAAAAGCTGGATTTTGAAACACTTTCCGTTCGATAACGCAATGAACAATATGAATGTGGTGTGATGAATAACGTTTCTTTTCTTCATCATCGAAATGGATTCCGGTTCGGTCATTTCGATTGACTCATTCATAAGTGCGTGAAGACCACGGCATCGTACTATACAAAAGAATTGAATTATTTCATTAATAATTAAACACACACAAACACACAGTAACCGTCAATGTGATTTAACATCAAAATGCTTTTTCGCACACCAAAAATCGATCCGTTAAAGGTTTTTTTTCCCGACAATATAGGACGATATTGTGATGAGAACAAATTAAAATCTCAACCCAACTAGACTCTCACTCTTTCGACTTTCTCACTCTCTCACACGCTCTGTGCTCAAATGTGTGCGAATGATTGTTTGCTTTCAAATTTTTAAACGAAAAATGATGGACAGCTATCGAATGTATTAATTTTCGATGAGCACACCGTGCTGAATCTCAATTAACTTTTTTAAATTTTTCGCTTAAGCCGAAAAATCAGTTTAACGAATCAATCAGAACGAAAGCCCACTTAGTTGGTGGTCCAAATGTTCGGTTCAGCCACAAAGAGTCAACGTTTAATAGATTTAACATTTTGGGTTTAAGTTTGTATACGATAAAACTTAAGAATCTCGGTCGACACTGAAAATTATTTGAAAAATCGCTCTCTCCTATACACAGACACACACGCTTCGTAAAATCGAATGATTTTTTTTTTGGCAGCAGTAAAATATTAATCGTTGGCTGTACATTTTCAATATGAAATGATCGATTGACGAAGAAAAGTGAATTGAGTGGTTTTGGTACACATGTCTAAAATTGAAAGTGAAAGAGGGAAAGTGTGACAAACGCATGCCATTTTTGCAAATGGAATATACAATGGAAATGTTTGCAATCTGATCGATACAATCGTAATTTGTGGCCATTTTGGCAAGAATTTGTCAATTTTCACATCGATCTTCTTTTGATTTGTGTTTTTTTTTGTTTCTTTACTTTTCATTTCATTCATAAAATGGGCATATTTTTGAGTCACACATTTTGATTAATAGATTTAGTCTGATTACTGTTGCGGTTTTAACAATTGAAGTCGATGATTAATTGTCAATTTGTCAAAAGTAAACTATTTTCGGACATGAGATGCCATACGTACGTTCATTCACCAAATATGCAATAACATTAACAGATGCAATGCTCATGCAGATTTGGAGCAAATGTGATTGAGAAATAATTTGCAGATTTTTGAAAATCGATATTCAGAAAGGATTTTTTTTCTCGCAAAAATTGATTTTGTTCTAAATTTTTAAGGGATTTTCATTTAAAATTGTGCAAAAAAACTGTATTTAACTGTTTTGAATTTGGGCCAACTCAACGTCGAGTTTCTTTCAAAATAACAATTGTGTAATATTAATAAATAAAACAGCATTACAAAATCATATATTCCAATTGAATTGCTGTGGATTTTTACAAGAAGACGTGCATATTGCAATCGAAATGGATTCGTTACCGAGCATATAAACAAACAAACAAATGAATTTGCCCTATCATGAACAAGTTCATTTAATGTAAATCAATTAAAGAACATCAACGATGACTACGGCGACGAAAAACTGTAGATGCAATGAAGCTTGCTTCAATCTCATGAATGCTTGGATGTAGACGTGATATTTTGTCTTGTTTTTTTTTTATTCGGTCATCATTAGTCGGTTGTTTATGAGAAATGGCCCTGTGCTGAAAAATTGATGGAATTTTATGCGATCATAAAATATGACCTCTCTTGGAAAAATCGGTGCGAGTGCGAGTGGAATCGCGATCGATCGCGCTTGGGAGCGCGCGTGTTCGGTGCTCTTTTTACTCTCGAAGTGAATTTCAAATATTGTAATGGAACTTGTTTGTTGCCGCTGTTGATATCTGGAAAACGGTGTGTGTTGCTGTATTCGTATACATGTATGTGTGTCTATCTCTGGTTTAATACAAAGATTCATAAATAATTATTTGTTGTTTTCTTAACATTTAGAAACCATTTAATATTTTTCACCTGCTTGTTATTTGGTTAATGTTGATGCCACGGTTGCTGCCGCAGTCAATGCAGCAGCGGCAGCAGCAGCAAAAACACCAGCCTGTTCACCACTGAATGTCAAGAGAGATGTATAAAATGGACATGGCAATATGTTTTATGATATAAAAATAAATGACCTGCCGACTGACTGAATGCAAAATATGCGCTTTTAATAATACATTCAGTTTTACTATCATTACACGATTGCAACGAGTGATTTATGAAATTCAGTTTATTATATCATAAAAAAGGGGCTCGTGATACAGCATATGAACTGTACTTGATTCTGGCGCATGTTTTGCATGCATTTATTCTACTCTCGATCTCTCTTTCATTAACTTCTGGTTATTTATTCTACTCTCTCCCTCGCTCCCGCTTGCTCTATCGTTTCCATGTCGTTCGATTGCTGTCTCTATGCCGCAATGTAAATGCAATATATTCGACAAATCAATTTGTTATGTGTAAAATACTCATTTTTTTATACATCATTTTTTTCTGTTGCATTGAAAATAATATTGGTTGCGAGTGTGTGTTATGATCGCCACATCACGTCAAGTAAACGGCCGGTAAATATGATTATGGTATGATTAGTTATGATTAAGCTTCTTCTCTATCTACCACATCAAAAAAAAAACATTATTTAACATCAATGACAAAACTAATACCATAATTATGATTTAACAATATTGCACACTAAATGGTACTGAATCATTCATCATTGCATGAAGTCAATAGTATAATCGTCAATCGTTGCCATCGAATTGATGGTGTTATACTATCACAGTGGGATTGGGTGTGTTTGTGCATTTATATATGGTTTCGTTTTGCTTAATTACAGCCTGTTAACAGTTGAAGCGTCTTGGTCGTCGTCATCGTTGTTGTTGTCGAAAGTTTAAATTAAAAACGGTGATTTACAGTCCAAATATGAGCGCAAAGTCAATGTGAAGCTCCCATTCACACGCCGCGCTATTCAATCAGTATACTAGTATTGTACACACCAAGCAGACATTAATAAATTTGAAATGAAATTCTTCTTCATCTTATTTTCGTTCGTTTCGTTGCAATAATATTGCATTTAAATAAAAGAAACACAACGGTGTGAATTCAAAACGGGGGCGGTGAGCATTTCACACACAGAATTTTGTGCAAAAGCCACACACACGCTTACCGCAATTTGATCGGTGCGCGCGCGGCTGCATTTTAATTTCGGGTGAAATTCACTTGAATTTGTTGAGAAATGCACACATTTATTTGAAGCGAAGAGAATCAGAGCCGTTGATATTCAAGAAGTCCAAAATACAGAATCATTTACTATTTAAGAACTTTAAAATGGAAAATAAAGGGAGCTTAACAAAATGAAATCATTATGTTTTGAGGCCAACGCGCATTTGCTGGCGGTTTTCAACGAGCTTCATTGCACCGCTTTTTCTTTCTCTTGTTCGGCGCAAAATATTCATTTTCAAGTCCGTTCAATCGAAATTTAAAAACGCCTCTTTCTCATCGCGCAACCCGTGAAACCGAAACAAATAAATAAATTGGAAAAATAAATAGAAATTCAGTGTGAATCGTGCAATGTGCATTTTTCGCTGATTTCTTCTTCGATCGGTCGGGCTTTTTTTCTGTTTCATTTCATTTTTCATTACCGTATGCCAGTTTTCGAACTTGAAACATACACTGGATGTGTGTATGTGTGTGTTTTTTTATTTACTTGTTTTTATTTTATTTCATTTGATTTCCATTTTTTACCCGTTTCGCGGCTCACTTCGTCTGCTCAAGCTTGCTGTTTATAATAACTGCAAAACTTCTGATTATTTTCTGAGCACACACACTTTTTGAAAGCCGCACATATTCCGTACGGTTGATTGTAAGTGTGCGCGCGCGCGCAGCTGTTTGAAATATATTTCATGAAATGTGCGATGATATCGAATGATATTGGGTGCGAAAAAAAAATCACACACATCCACGACGCCGAATTTCAACAGGTTCTCTCTTGCCGACTTTAATTATATACTTGATATCTATCGTAACGATATGTGTTTTGTTGTGCAGTTATAGCGAAACGCCGAAAAAACAACACCCAATGCCATAAAATGATTTGCTCAACTCCAATTGCATTTAGTGCCATTAGGAGCATAGCATAGTCCATTTATTGGAATTGTTCATATCGATCGATGATTTTGAATGATTTTTTTAAAACAAAATATGGACGGATCGGAAGCACCAGCATTTTGAGCAAAGGCACCGATTGTCATTTATATGTATGGTGAATAGTAAAATCCGTGTTGTTTTTAATTTGTGTTTCTATTTCTAGAGCCAAATTATAAAAAGATGATAAATTCATAATAAATGCATTTTTCATTGGTTTTAACCGCCGTAATAAAATGCCATCGTATCAACAAATATAGCATTTATCGGAGCCGCATTCGCTTGCCTCTCATTACCTCATAAATATCAATAAAAATTCTTTTTGAATGAGCGAGCGAACGCGTTTGCTCATACTTTGCCAGCCACTATGTGTATATATGTTCTGTTTGTCCTTCCCGTAATTAAGTGTTTGATCAAAAACAATGTATGATCATTATTTATTGATGCATGAGTGTGATGGCGAGCGGTTAAACCAGGGAATTTACAGTTTCGACCAAAGACTAGTACAAATGGGACCATGTCTATGAACGCACAATATCTGATGCAAACCATCAGAATGGAATGGGAAATAACACAAGACAAACGAAAAAAAACAACAACAACAGATCATTAAAAATTAATGCCGTGTGTGTAATGCGAGGCAACCAGTGGGACCTGTAAAGGTTACACAATAAATCATTTGATTTGGTATAGAAATATTGAATTTTAGTCAAAGGAAAAATCTCGGCCGATTTTTTTTTTCAATTAAACAGCCCTGCGATGCATCTATTACACTCAATCGTATTGTCGTTTTTTGGCTTCTCTCTCTCTCTTTCCTAGCCTATCTGTTTCTCTCGCTGATGAAGAGAGTTAGTAAGAGAGAGAGAGAGAAGAAATAGGGATCGGCATTCGTAAATTGACTCAAAATGATAGATTGCATCCAAATATTAGTCGACAAAATGCATCAAACAAAATCGGGTAGATATAGACGGTAGTTCATCGGTTAAAACTAAAATGTGCTGCAGTTAAAAATCAGAAAGCCCGAAAATTGAATTCAAAAGGTGTACACTCGATTGAAACATCTTATTGCATTTAAAGTTATAGATTTTATTGTGCACCAATTTTCAGATCATAAATTTTATAGCTTAGCAACTAGATGTTGTTTCTAGTTTCAATTGGTTCCATTGGTCTGTCTGTTATTCACGTTAATTGAATTTTCCGCCCCAATTCGATAGCAACAGTAACAAAAAGAAAATAAAGCAACAAATCTTTAATAATAATCATGATACCTGGTTAGTCATGTCAAAATAAAATTTAAGACACAAAAAAACACACACATAGTCAACAAGAGCTAATTTAATGTTATTTATGTTGTGTCGAAAAGCACAAAATATGAAGAGACAGACGCACATACAGAGAGAGAGAGAGAGAGAGAGAGAGAGAGAGAACGAAAAAATCGATCGAAAACCGAAAGTAAACACTAAATAAATGTGGAATTTCTGATATAATAACAGCAACAACAAAATGTATAAATATAAATTTAAAAAAAAAGAGTCACCCACTTCAAACGTACGTGAGGCGTGTTCACTTCAAGACCCCTTAAAAATGTTCAAATGTGACGTCAATGATTTTTGATATATTTAATACGAAAAAAAACAGCACCACATGATTTACATGCACACACGTAAGTGGTAATTAGAAAAGTGGTTTTTGACATTGCTCATTCGAATTGGCGTTCTTTCGAATATAAACACTTTGCGCAAGCATTTTGTTTTTCTCTTCTGAGAATTGGAAACGGACTTTTTTTATTGCTTCGAATCGAATGGGGAATTCAGAGAAGATGCAATTACCGGAAGTTAGAATTTGGAATTTATTGCGCTATGTGTTGCACATTCCGTGCGATTTGAATTTGATCTGAAATAGAAGAAGAAGAAAAAAAAACACCGACAACGAATCATGCAGGCGAATGTTATACGTAGTCATTAAGAAGGCGAATGCAAATTAATTTGTAGAAAAATGTGGAAATCGTCAGAAACCAAAAATAAGCACGTCACAAACGATACGACGGGCAACAATCGAAGAACCGATTGTTAGAGAGAGAGAGACGGAAAGAGAGTGGTGTATGATTGTTAGAGCTGCACAATGTGACAACCGTTTAGTTTAGTCAATAACATCATAAAACATCGTTGACACAAAATCAATCGGTACACACACTTGTAATAGCCGCTCCAACTATCACAAGAGGTTGATTCATTGAAATTCTTTTAGTTTATAGGCATTTTCTATGAAATTCAAGATGTAGTAGTACATACATTATCGCGCAAATGCGCGTAAGCACATAGTGCAATCGTCAGCGAATGATCGCGAGCACAAGCGTGAGAAAGAGAGAGAGACGACAAGGTAGAAAGAAGGAGCGAATATGTGATCAGGCAAGACGAGAGACAGAGACTGAGAAAAAGATGTGATCAACGACAAAAGGGAAGCAAAGACGTCAATAAAAATAATAAACAAAAAAGACTCTGACAAACAATGTGCAAATGGCATTTGGTGCGCAATGTGTTGTTTTTGACGTTGCTTGCTTTTGTTGTCGCTTCTCGGAAATGAAAGCACACAAAATATTTTGCAAAATAAAAAATAAAAAACACCGAGAAACACACACAACGACGCGCCAAATGGATAATAAGAAAAATAGTGTGCATAGTAAACGCGTGCGCGCGCACGTTTTAAATAAATACACACCGAATATTACACTGATCGATTAGCATTTCGTTATATATATGTATTCAGCGCCTGTCTTTCTCTTGGTGACGAGAAATGGTGTTATATTCATTGTTTGCATACGTATATGCTGAATGCAATTCTTTATCACAGAATGCGACAAACAACACACATCTATGACGATTGGCAACGCGCAACAAAACACCAAAACCGAACAGCGCGAGAGAAAAACAAAAACAAAAAGGCCAGTAAAGTGAATAAAAAAAGCGACCGCGCCACGCCACCTCAAAATGCGCGAATCTCTTTATTCGCGGCATCTCGACTGCACAGAAGGAGAGTGTGAAAGAGTACAGTGTGCAAAGTACAATTAAAATTCCATAATTTACTTACACATTTTATTTTATTGGCATTTTTCTTTTCTATTGTGTGTGACAGGAGAGCAGAGAGTAAGCTAGGGAGAGTAGCTACAAACAGCCACAGCAGTCGTAGAAAAAAAAAGCACACCACAACCAACATTTCCTTGTTCTCTTTCTCTCACTCCCTCAGCTTCTGCCAATTGCTCATATTATTTATTTGTCGTTTTTTTTCTCTTCGTTTCTATCGTTTGTTTTTGTTTCGTACGGTGCGTGTTTTGTTTGGTTTGTGCTAGTAGTTTTGCGGGGAAAAAATGTTATTGTGGCCAGAGTGTGGCGATAATTCACTGGAATAATTTTGAACAGTAGAAAAATGGAAATTCTTTATGAACGCAAAAACAACGATGGAGGCCACGCAATAAAAACGATCGCTCGTTTAGAATCAAACTCACCCCACCATTGCGACACGAAAAGAAAAATCACTTCCAAGAAGATGGATTATATTCAGTACATAATATTTATGCAGTATATTTATTCTACACCGTCAATTGCTTCGTTATTTGATTTCTGCTGTATATGCTAATGTCACCCAATTATAAACACTCGCATTGCTACTTTTTGACTATAAAATTCCTGTCTGTCGACAATATCGAAAAACAAATTGATTTCATCAGCTATAGTTTTATACACAAAACGAATGCCGATCATCATTCGACGCTCATGAATTGGCGGTTTGAATGTGTTTTTTTTTGTCGCCTGGTTTTGGAGAAGAAAATACCAATCAGCTAAAATGTTGCGCATTGTTTACTGATGTCGTGGTCGATTAAGTCTAATCGCTGGCACAAAAAAACTAGACAATTCTGTATATGGCTTATGGATTCATTTGACAGCGTATAATATACGTACGCAATAAAAACGGCAAACCACACAAAACAAATAAAAAAAAAACAATCTCAAACGAAATATATTGCCATATCAAATGTGCTCGTGTGCGCGTGCTTCTTAATAACTTCTAAATAAACTCTTCAATAAACTTTCAAAGAGACAAATACGCAGATAGAGATAGAGATAGAGAGAGAGAGAGATTGCAAATAGTGGACGAGTAGAGTAGCTAATCAAAGTCAATGCTTATGCGTAGTGTGTCTTTTTTTACGACTTTCGCTAATGATTGGCAAGTGTTTGGATTTACAGCTTGTTTGTCGTTGTGGTCGCCACCAGATCAAATGGAATAAATTCATTTGCACTTGGTCTGAATTGTTTAAACTCACAATTTAATTTAATTTTCATTGCATTTTCAATAATGCAATCGTTAAGTCAATTTTGTTTTGAGACTGGAATGAAATCATCATCATGCGATCGCACTGCAAAAAAACCACTGTCATTTTCATCATAATTGCATTAAAGTCAAAATTTATTGGCCTGAATGTTTTCGAAAGATCTGAATCAATACTGATATAGATTTGTGGATGTGTGTGTGTCGATTACCATTAACGGCGGCATTCTATTAGAAAAAATATGGTGCATTAAATTCCATAACAATGATGGAATGCGTTTTTAATTGTTTATTTTCCAGTTTTACACTGTCTTCACGCGCGCACACACACACACACAAATCCAAGAGTTCAATGTTAAACAACAACATATGCTACTGAACAATTTATTGCATTAAAATGATGAAGAGACACACGATGAGTTGAGTAATCATTTAACTTTGCACACTCACTTTATCGATTATATTATCCGATATAAATCGGTTCGTTTTTTCTTTCACTTGGCTCAAACGGCGAATGAATTCTACTCTCTTTTTATTTTGGATTTTATTGCTGTTGTCGGTTTTTTACTTGTCGGCATTAATTCAGGCGATCAAAAGAGCGGCTGATAACTTTTATTCATTTACAATTGAAACAAATGCAAGTTTATTTAACTCAAAGATTCAAAAACAAATGATTAATTACAATTCGCAGGAAATGAGTGCGTAATTTTATTTTATTTATCGATTTTGGCAAAATGCAAATTGACTTGGAAATGTGCGAATAGAACTGAAATTAATAGAATGGCATATGAGAAAGGGTATTGTCCATTTTATAAAAAAAGAGCAATTTGCCATTGAAAATGGAGCACTGTGTGCTCACAGCATGTATGAAACTTAAATTGAAAGACAACATCGAAAGAATCCATCTAATTGGACAACGAGAGAAAGTTTATTTATCGATAGTGAACAAATGAGACGCAAAGAATTTATGAGCACATGATAATAGCAGCGAGAACCAACAAATCGTACGATTGTTGAAATAGAAAAATCAACGTCGACGTGTGACTTTCGAACAAAGTCATAAGATACAGATGTCTCACACGTTAATATTATATAAAATAATAAAAACATCAGTATGCCATCCAATCGCAACCATAATAAACAAATCAAATCGGCATGGTTTAGAACGATATTTGTGTGGCTTTTTTTCAGAAAAAAAGAGAAAAACAATTATAATGTGCGCGTTTGGAATGCATTGTGAAGCATGCACACGTTCTCTTTGTCGTATCGTCTTTTGTGTGTGCTCACCCCCTCACTCTCTTTCTCTCTCTCTCACACTCTCACTCTCGTTCATTCTCGAATGGAATACAGGTAATAATTAATAGAGATGCAGCATTTCTTCCATTGTTCCCAATAAAATGTGTCAAAATGTGTTTTCTTATGCGCCATAGATATTGTGATTTGTGAATATACATGAATAGTGAAAGTGGCTGGTTAGAATTGCTGAAAACAAATTTATTGATACCTTTATTCGTAAGAGTTTAAGAGGAAAAAGAAACATGTGTTGCCTATCTCTGTATGTATTATTATGATGAAAGTCGTGTTTCGTTTGAATTCTGACGTGTACGATTTGTGTTATAAAATAGTGAAAGGAAAACAAAAAACCACCATGCATTTGTATATTTGAGCCTTTCTTTTCTCGGCTGGATGCACACACATAAATTTCCAACCATTGTATATGGTAACTGCACATTTTATTCTATTCTTTCTCTCTTTCTCCGTGATCGTCGCTCCATTCTTAAAACATTTTATCCTGTTGACGAGGCCGTATCCGGTAAAAACCACCCGGGATCTATACGTATGAGATGCATATGATATGCCAGTGTCAGTATCCATTTGGTTTGAGACTATGAATGGAATGTGCAAAATTTATGTGATTTTTTGATCACATGAGTGCATTCAAATTCCCCATATTGTACACATCAGAGACAATAACAAAAACCTAAAAATAACCAGCACTCACACGGCGACAGGGAATAAAAGACAAAAGCAAAGCATAAACCAGCGAAAACGCACGCACATACACAATTAACTGCATCCAAATAGAAATTCATGCACAATAGCAACAGCCGAATAAGATGAAGATGAAAAACTTTTGATCAAAACACACATTTCAAATGGCTATTATGCGGCGTAAATACGCTTCATTGTAACGTGGTAAATAAATCTTTTGTGATTTATACAAGAAGTCTCTCTTTGTGTGTATGTGGGTTTTTCTGGTTAAAAAGGGAAAAATCGACTAATTATTATTATATTAAAGTGATTTGATATTGAAAGTGGCATTTCAAAACAGAAGAGAACAAAAATAAACAAAAAAGACAGCGGAAGAGAAAGAGACTATTGTCGAATATGCGAATGATTCACCGTGTCAGTGTATATGATTTGGCAATCAACTTTAGTTTTGATTGTTTATTTATTTTGATTTTTGGCGTATAACAATTGAAAGTGAACTTGTCCTAATATTGCGAATGATTCATTTCAGGAGTTCATTGAATTTTTATAGTAAAATTTTAACGATTGTTTCGATGCGAAGTCAAGAAAACCGGCCGATCGAACACGATTAATAGCTACATCTTTTTTTTCACTTTCCCATCGAAAACTGAAATGTCTTTGACGATATCAGATGATGTGTCTCAAGCACAAAATCAACATTTGCGTTTACGATTTGCGTTCGTTAAGAACTGGTGACAAATCTCTCATTAGACTTTATGGGTTTTTATGTTACAATGATTGCGCACTTTGTTCACGATTAAGATAAGAAGAAGAAAAAAACAAACAAATGGTAAACACTTTTAGGGAGGTTTTAACATACAATAAATACGTACATCATGTATTTCATACATTGAACATTGAATATTATATTGGGAAAAGGTTCGATTACCCGAATGGTGGTAAAGCGGTAACGTTTTACTCTTAAAGGCTTCAATTAAAAATTGACATTATCCAGGAGTTGTTTTTCAATGTCTCTCACACTATCGCACAAAAAATGACGGCTATTAATTGTTGGGCACCTTAATTATTATCGTGCATGCGGTTGATTCGACAGTGTCTAAATGCAATTAATGATATTATCGATAGTGTTTTATTTTCTCTCTCACTCAAATTCTTTTCAATTGAAACGGTCATAAAAATGATTGCAATAGGCACACCGTGATGCATGCCAATGCAAATTTGTAGTCGATAGAGATAGTTTCCAGTAGTGCGGAGAGACAGAGAAATTGAGAAAGAGCGGGAATAGGGCTTGATCTCTCGACACCACAAACAAATTGCCAAATGAACAATAATCACGAAAATTGATTTCAAATATTGAATCAAGTTTAGGCAGGTGGTATAAAAACAAACCGCGCACGCTCATCGATTCGGATATATTGAAAAATAAAAATGTGATGCGAACAACATACTATAAATTTGATTCATCATCGTATTTAACTGCTGATGATGATGTTGCAAATATATTTTCTAAGTACATTGAATCGAATGTCTCGCACGCACACTCGACAATGCACATTGGCGCGCACATTTAACTATAACCGTATGAGAGGCGTCAATATTAATTGCTTTACGTAAATATTTACCACACTTATAAAAACGGCAAGTGGCCATTTATTAATTCATTTCGGAGAAGAGAGCGAAAGACAGAGAGAATCAAAGAAAAAAGTAGAAGAGATAAAAAAAGGGGATTCCAACGAATTTATTAATTTGAGATCACAATCAATTTGTGCGCATGTGTTTTTGAATTCATTTGAGATAATGAACATTTGCCGGACACATTCCATTCGGACAATATTTCTGTACACTCTCATTTCTTTGGCATTTGATCTTAATTATATCCGGATGGAAATATGATTTAGACCAGTTCTTTTTTTAAAAAAAAGATAGAACTTTTTATGGTGCCTACTTGCTGGCGCTTTATTTTTTCTGCCTTCGATTTTAGTGGAGGTGGTTTGTTGTAAATTTCAAATGGAGTAGCAAACATTTCATCGGTTTTCAAATCTATATCTATTCCAATAAATTGAATCACCATTGGACATCTAAAATGTAGAAAAATCATTAAATTTCATCAAACCAGAACTCAACCAAATAAACAAAACACGGTAAACAAAATAGCACAAACATTCATCCGCTCCAATAAGATTTTAATAAACTTGAAGATTTTCGTCAATAGGGACACTATTAGATTCCATCTTCAAACCTGCTGCGATTCTATTTCTTTACTAAACATGTTTAATTGAAATTAACAAAACTCAAAATTATACTGAAATAATAAAATGTTGTGAGTAGATGCAAAGCATACATTGTAATTCGCGAGACAAATCGAGTGAGTGCAATTAAATGTGTTATGTGTAATGTATGTGAGCAAATTTTTAAAAAAATTCTGTATAAAGAGCTACTGCAGTTCCACTTTTCGAACTTGAATTATCCTTGTTTTTAAAGAAAAGCAAACACTAAAAAAATGATGTGGAAAACCGAAAATGATGATATTTCCTCAAGTCTTTTACTGAACGAATATGTTCACTATTCAATTAAATTTCAATGTAATAATGATATAATTGTTACGAGTTGAGTAATTTTCGCAGATGAATCCTTTTTAATATGATCCATCATAATTGACCAGTAGTTCCAGACGTAGCAATTACTTTTCTATTCATTTCTCTTACCATCTAATTGTTGTTATTTGAAAATATGGTGAAAGCAAGACTTTTCTGCACACACACCGAGTGTGTAAGGTGTCAAGCAATGTTGTTTCAAATGTGTTGACATTACTTTTCTCTTAAACTATATACTTAATTTTCATCATATATTTCCATAACTTTCATTATTTGTTAATTATTTTCCATAATCTGTACAATAACGGTTTCTACGTTGTAGATCTCTTTAACATTGTGAGAAGACGGCAATAGACATAAACCAAATTTAAACACTGGATAAATTGAATATTCTTTTATTTATATATATCACGACGTAGTCACATCAATGAAAAACAATCAGTAAAGCAAAATTGAAATACTCTGTAAATTGATTTGTTTTTTGTAGTTTGTACAAAACTCTGTATTTAAACCTGAAATTCAACTATTATTTGGAACGAAGTAAAAGCGATTTATTTCCTTCAAGCATCGTTAGAATCTGTTTGATGCAACTAGACATGTGACCCTTGGTCGATAAATATAATATAAAAAATAAAACGAGTCATTCAAAGCAAAAAATATATAAGTAAATTATAATGTGGTTACGTTTTAATTATTAGTTTTTCTCAGCATTCGCCAAGTTCTCGATGCTTTTAAATGTAAAAACTCACAGAAAAAAAAAATAAAAGAACAATCAAAAACCATTGTTTTCCAATTTCAGAAATGTATCTAATTTGATCACGAAGTAATAAAATTTACCAAATTTCCTTTTAAAAGCATATGACAATTGATAATAAAATGACATCACAAAACCGTTTATGATCCCAACACACGTAGTTGATTCGTGTCAAATAACGTAAATATTTTTGATCAGCGAGTACAAATTCTATTTCATATCTGGTACGATTTTCATGTGAAATAATTAAAATATACCATCTACATCTGCTACAAAATAATGCTATAAATATTTTGTTTTTCAAATTCCACCCTTTGTAAGAATTGACGCAAGGTTTTTTCAAATTTAAAATGTTGATCCGATACCGAAATGTTGATCGGGATACACTATCGTTCGTAAAAATTTGGAATTCATCAGCGCCATCCCGAACATCGATGAAACTCGTGGCACTTTTGCACGTTTTTTTGATTTCCTTGATGACTATACTACTGCATATATATTGCAGAAAGTGCCAGCCGACTTGAAAGTTGGTGAAATGGGAGGAACAGAATATTGGGAGAAATGATTCACCAAACTGAATGAGGAAGATAACTAATTTGATTTTCCAAGGATATAAAGAAATTCTTGGTCAAATCAACGATTTACCGAAATCCATTTATCCAGAATTCGATGATAAATTCGATACGTGGCTGCCAACTTTCATTAGCGAAGAACATTTCAAAAATGTTGAAAGAAGGTCGGCACAAATAGAATTCGTACTCAAAAGATATAGTCTTTCGACTATTTGTCCATTCTGTTCCATTATATGTTGATTAATTTCTTCTTAATTTTTTCTTTTCTGTTTCACCCCGTTTAGGTTGATGACTTTAGGAAAATATTCAAATCTCCCAAGCCGGGAAAAGTGAAGGACGCTTTAAAGAGCTTAGATTCAAACTGTGAAAAAATGCTAAAAATACAAAATTATTTGATTCAAAAAATTGAAAGAGTGAAGAGTTTTATAACCACAGGCTATTTTCTTCATCAACGAATATAATCGGCGTGGATATGAGTGTCTCTAAGACGGATACGACGGGAAATAGTGTAAATAGTCTCTATCGATTTGCGTTTTTCAAAAATTTCATTATGGTACGCAATGAATTTTGTATTTCGTTCCATTTGTCTGAAACTGATGATTTGTCAAACGCTGTCAGTTTGCGTGCGATATTTCAACAAGCAGCAGAAGCAAACATTTAAAACTATAACAACACACAGAAAGAGAGCGAGAGGCAATTGTCATACGGCAACCCGCTGTACACGAATCGAAACCAACGAACACCATCAACATGTAAGTAGAACATATTCAAACACACAATCACACAACACATACTATGTACAATTGTACACCGGATTTTAAGTTGAAACATTGTTTCCGAATCACTTTTGATTTTGTTATAAAAGGTAGAAAAAAGAATCAAGCCGCAAAAGAAAGAAATAATTATAATATTTTTTGAAGCAAAACAATCGATTCCAAAAGGCTTTTAATGAAAATTTCGCATGTTTCTATATTTGACAAACGTTTTTCTGAAGAAATCGAGAAAAAATCGCCATTTAAAAGCAGCGATAACAGGAAACACCGACGAAACCCACTATATAACAGGATACGAAAAAAATTGAAAATAAAAGTGTGTATGATTTGTTCACATTTTTTTCATATTAATTCAATGCACATAAAATATTTTTTTTAAAATATACAAAATGTATTTATCATTTGCACACTTTTTTATGTTTTCTAGGTTAAGCGGAAAATGCGAAAATCAAAAATGGTAAAAAAAGGTAAAGGAGCGAGACTTAGCTCCAATCCAATAGATATGGAAAGGATTAATCATGATGAAACAGAAAAAAAATCACTTTCTCACTCTGGTGTCTCAACTCAAAAAGATAAATGTAAAATGGATATTTTTTATAACAAACTATCAGAATGTTCAAGAAATACATTTTCCATTTATTTGTTATACATTTCATTTCGTTTAGATAACTTAGATGATACCCCTAGTTGCCTAAACTATTTTAGTACCAACACCAGAACGATGATGTGCGAATTCTATAAACAACTTCCGTTCGAGGTTCCCGCTGAATTCCACACATTCTTACAAAATTTACTGTGGTCTCGGTAAGTGAACAGAAATCACTGTAAATGAATTTGATTTTTTTATAGATTCTTTTCCAAAGAATTGAACATAGATTGAAGAATCAATTGACTGAATCGATTGAACTGAATGCCATCGATAAGTTGATACAAGTTTTGCTAACGCCCGATATTGCTCGAAAAGAAGTATTAACTTCTTTTCGAAATTATTGTAACTCACACATCAATCAGGCTGACAATTCTGCTGAAAACTTTTCATTATATTCACCTGATAGTCATAGTACAATTATTGATGGTATGTATTCGTGCTTGTATTGTGTTGCAAACACGTTAAAATTCGGACTTCAATACTAATTGAAATTCAAATCAAATACAATTTTATTAATTCGTACATAGCTTTAGAAAAATTAGAAACACCCATGGAAACACCGCATTATTTAAATTTCGAACTGCAGCTAATAATTGGCATGATTAACGTGGCAGAAGACGGTGACAGACGAATTGATACATTTGAAAAAATATTGTATTTGACTATGGAATATGTTGAATCGCTGTAAGTAAAAATTTGAACGTATTTAATGTCGGTTTTAATCATGTTCATTGTATATTTGCTAGCAAGAATTATAAAGATAAGATCCGTAAGGAGCTAGAAACAGTAGCGATCAAAGATAACAGTGATTTTGCGTTAAATGCATTTATAAATTGCATAAAATATCGTTCGAAAATGTAAGTTACTATTTGTTCTTTCCCGCACGACCACGATTCCATTTCGTTTTATTTACAGACTTTCATGGGTATCGACATTCCAACGTAACATTGACAAACTCATTGAAGATGCACATCGAATGATACCTAACTGATCTGTCGCTCACAGTTACAACAGGTGTGTTTTATCATTCATCCATTTAATTCAATTTTGGATTTTAATCGGAGATTTTTTTATTTGTGATAATTTTATCGGTACATTTAGTTGGCTAAAAATTTGCAGTATCGCTTTATTTTGATATAAACCGTCTAATTCGATTCCTTTTCTAGCCAAGAGACAATGTAATAAACAGCAGGGCGGAGCCAATTGACAATGGAACAGAAGTCGATGACAATTCTTTCCAATCAACATGTGATATTTCGCTGATTTTATTTAAAAGATATCTGTAAACAAATCAACATTAAAGTGACAAATACGCTATAGCGTATCTATAGATTGTAAATAAGAAAAAAATTCAAAATCTTCTAACACCAAAACGATTCTTTAAAAAACATAAAAATGAGCATAATAAGTTTGTAAATTCCAAAAACACGAAAAATAAAAGGTTCCACAAAGAAGATTGCACTTTTATCATTGTTAGTTCAAGTCTTGCCATAAGACCAGTTTTCTGTTTTCTTCTGACGATGTTCACATTGGTTATCGAACCATATCATTCATAGTTCATCATATGATAATTCAAGTTAAGATATTTTCAACAAAATCCTTATAAAACATTTCATTGAAAGATTTTAAAGCACTGCTGGCGTTGTTTTTTCAAAATTATTATTTGTTTATTTTTCATTCCGCTTATGAGATAAAATTCCATTTGATTTGTTTTGTCATTTCATTTTCTCGTCATTGACAGTCGGTATGTTTACAAATTTCAATAAAAAACATATTCATTATAATCTTTTTTGTTTTCTAAAAAAAAATCGGATTAAAACAGTGCATGTTCGATCAAGCAATCAAATTAATTCTAGATATTGTTAAATTCAATTTCATTCTCTTCGCTGGTCCATTTATATCGAAAGTTATTGGTTATGAAAATTCTGTGTAAATTAAATGAAAAAGAAGGCATTCTGTATGTTTGTCGTAAATGTTTGGCTATTAATGTTTTAGTGGTCGTTTGTAGTTGTCGGTCTTGTCATCATCATCGACACCTTCATCGTCTGTTTCCCATTGCATGCGGCTTTCATAGAACTCCATAACCTCGTATGGATACTTCATTTTCGCTTCTGCCGATGACACAATCGATAGTTTATCTTCGTCTGTCCATTTGAACACAAATTTGAGTTCATCATTGATTTCTGTGGCGCCCAAGATTTTTCCAATTCTAATTGATTTATCCGAATAAGGAAGATCGGTGCTCTTAACATCACTTTTCTTCAATTTCATCTGCATACGACGAAAATAAAAGAGAACAATTTTTTAAACGTAAATTTAAAAAAAAAAACAAACATTTTTATACTTTCAACTAAATTACCGTGATGTCGTTTTGCTCTGAATCTGACACTGATTCGATTTTAATCTTATTTATCATACTTATGCGTTGACTACGTCGAGGTGCATCGCTTTTTTCATGTTTGATTGAATTACGACCTTTACGAATATTTCGTCCACCACGAGACTGCAGAGACATGTCAATTGAATAAAACAAACAAATTTTTTTTATCAGAAATCAATTGGTAGAAAACAGATAATCATGGAGAAATTCAATTGAAAATGTAGCCACGCAGATCCTTCGATAATAAAATAAAAAAAATCATAATTACTTCACTTAATTTGTCCGATTCGCTGGTTGCATCGCTGGTCGGTGAATACACCAATCTCTCGAATTCTGTTTCATTCGTCATCGTTTTCATCTGATTCAATAGAATTTCGTCAAAATTTGATCACAACAATTATACACACAATACAGTGAATAATGTTCCGATCGTTTAAATCGTTTTTTTCTTCACGAAAAATGTGCAAAATTTAACAACGTCAGGAGAACAACGCAATTTAAGGGCATTTGGTGAAATGAATAAAATCACACTTGTCAGCTGGTGTGCCTTGCTAACGCTAATCTATTACGACTTTAGTTTTAACGAATATTCTAATTAAAATGTGAATCCAAATCTTTGACACTTGTCACACAGTTGTGTTAGTGAAATTATGGTTTGAGCGAAGCGGCATTTTTTCAATATGCACTGTTCATCACAATGAATGCGCATCTGAATGCGACGCACACATAAAAACAATTCAATGTGAGCAGAATGAGTTGAAATTATGGTGTATTTGCCTGTCGAGTATCGACATTACACGAATTCAATAGTATCACAATTTTTATTTCTAATTCCTTTATGGGATCCATTCTTCTCTATATTGGTGTTTGACAAATTTCAATTCTTTTCAATACATCATTTATGTATGTATGCATAAAATTTGGTTATTCACTGCAAATTGGGCTTCTTGATTTCGCGCCATTTTGTCATTAAGTTTCCATTTGCTCAAGCTAACACACAATTTTTGCATTCGTCTTCGATCAAAAAAAATATATTCGAACATTACATGACATTCAATTACAGCAGAGAAGAGAAAACTGAAAAGAAAACGAAAATTTAAATATCAAGTGAGTATTTCGTGTACAAATTTGCTTTTGTTTTTTCTCTTAAATGATTTTGGGATATTTTTCGGTTATTTTCAAGTAGATAACATGACTAAATATATAATTGAACTACAGCAAAGTTTAAAAAATGACGTGGAAAAAATCCTAGACAAAATTCAAAAGCATATATTCGAAGTATCACATAAGACAAACTTGGAAGAATTGAGATTATTATTTGGATTAATTATGGAATGGTGAGAGTTTGAAAATGTTCTCGATAAAAAAGGCAATATTTAATATTAGTTCCAATCAATTTATAAATTAAGGTTTGAAAATTCTCTTGGTTGTTATTTAGGTTTGACAATCTAAAACTGTTCCGTTATTCGTCCATATCTGAAAATACGCCAGCAAATTTAGAAGGCGACAATGTGTCGGAAGAAATACTATGTGAACAGATAAATTGTTTAAATATGCATCGGTAAGCGTTTGAGCTGACACAAACGATATACAAAATGACATTTTTGTTCGGAATATTTTGCAGAAAAGTGTTGGAGGGAACGGACATTGAGTGGCTAATCAATCAATTTACTAGGCGTGTATTGAATATGTTCGAAGAAATTAAATACCAAAATTCGCAATTTATTCCAAGTATCTCGACGAGAATTGCAGAGCTACAGCAATCCATACTAGCATCATATGCGAACGATCTAATTTGTGTAATTTTTAATTTTCATGAACGTATTGTTACCTTGTAAGTTGTTATCAAACATGAATTGAAGCATGTAACATGAATTTAATTTTCATCACTTTTTTTTATAGGTTTGAAAAAAATCTGTATCTGAATTATGTCATCGATAAATTTGAATCGATGTTGTTAAAAAGCGATGAAGGAAGTATGTATCACAAATTTGAAAATATTTTGTATAATCGGTACCTTAAACCGGTACGTACACAACGTAATGCAGCTACGATAGACAACATGAGATCTCTTTGAACTATTTCGTTGCGGTAAAGGTAGGTTTTTATCATTTGAACATTTTTGGTTTTTTTTTCCATTTTTTTTTCTACTCATGCGCAAATTAAGAGCAAATTGATCATGTCACCAAAATAACAATAAAAAATTGATAGCTCAATTTTATTTCTCTTTCCTCTCTCTCCATTCAGGCCAGAGCAGTTTTTTTACGCGAGAACCGATAAGGACGATCCGATTAACGGCGATATTATATATAACGGGTTTTATTTATTTAATATACAGAAATTGTTTTTGCAACAACGAAAAATTTTAATGGCAAAATGCTTGATGACGAATTGCGACTGACCACAGTGCATATTATATTGTACTCGTAATTATTTTCAATAAAAATGAGTTTGTTATATATTTTTTACGTGACACACAAAAAATAAAATCAAAAAATTTCGAAATAAAAAAAAACTGAGTTTAAAGCTCAAAACCGACGAATGTGATGTCGTCAAAGGACATTTCTTGTCTAGTTTATAGTAGTGCTATATAGTTTTATGATTTGTTGACATGGGATTTAAACCGCATACCATAAAACATAACGAATGCGTATTGTAAATGACCCATCTGAGCATGGCGATTGCACTAAATTCCATATTTGTGCACATTGAAGAGAATTTACATGTCAGAAAAACGTTTTTTTTTCTTCTTCAAACAACGAATTTGCATTTTTTATTGATTTGTCTTGGTCTTTTTCGGTTGACCCTGTGTTTGCAAAGAAAATCTGCATCGCAAATTGCATGCAAGCCACTTGACTTTATTTTCCTTAACGAACTAGGGATTAGTTGGACATACCATAAAACTTAATCCTCAAGGATTATAAACGGTGAACCAAATATTTCCTTTTTTTCTCATCTTCGCATCCTAATACTTGAGTATGGTTTTTTACACACACATTTTACGCATAAACACATTGCCTTCCGTATATTGTGCGAAATGATGGATGAAGAAATGAGCGTACGAAAATTCGTTGAAAAAATTTACATAAGATATGGCTCTTAATTTGTTGTTTGTTTAACGAAAAAAGAAGAGAGAAAACTGAAAGACAATAGATACAAATTTGACCTTTACTACGGCTACTGTGCATTGGGTGTTGTTGAATATTGCAGTAAATGAACATCGTGGTGTTACGTTAATTTGCATAAATAGCCCAACCCCATAAAATGTCCGTGTATGTGTACAGCCTCTCGATTTTTTTTTCTAAAGTCAGATTTTTTTACCTGAACTGATCAATTTTCATTCGGTTTTCATATTTTAGAAAATAATTTGATGCCATTTGATTCACAACAAATTGGTGAATAATTCTAAATAATATTTTGATATTCTACATGAGATTGGTCGGTGAAAAAATATTTTCATTACAAATCTGAAAAAAAAAAAATATTTTTTTTTATTATAGTTTTGCACATATCAGTTTAGTCGTAATCTAGTAATTTCTTCGAAAAAAATTAAATATTATCAGAATCATCATTTGGCAAATGAAATCCATTGTGACAGGAGTAAAAAATAAAAATCGCCAATAAGCTTGCGTGTCCTTTACATATTTCTGCAAAGAGGGGAGGAGTAATTTGTAACAAAAAAAAAAAAATAGAACGAAAAAAATACAAGAGGTAGTAGTAGTAATGGTTTTTACTTTAAGTGTCCTCATACACTCACTGACCAGTTCATATTTGTACTTCGTGATCAGTTCATATTTGCAGTTTAGTCAAGTGATACTTTCTTCGCAATATTTTAAAGTGGTATTTTTTAAAAATTAATTTGGTGTAGAGTGAACTTTTTGCCATGGCCATGAATAAAAAGTAAGTATAATCAAATAAAAAACCTCTATCGAGGTGAAGACCGAGTGACGAAAACAAAATTTGAAACACAACATTTCTGATATCAATTTTTTGACGTAAATAGTTGGTAGATATTTTTTCTGTACTGTGAATAAAAACTTAATATATATTTGTATATTTAAAACCTTTCCAAAATATCTCCCTTTTTACTTTGAGTTCATACTGTCGCAATGAAGCAACGTTCCGAATATACAAATATATAACAACTATTTTCGTCATAAAATTGATAGAATTTTTTAAAATTAAATTGGCAAAGTCAATAAGGTGCAATATACTTAAAACAAATTGTGTTTTATTTTAAAATATTTGATACAAAATCAGAAATTTTCTGTTTCAAATTTTGGTATCGTCACTCGCTCTTCACCTCGATAGAGGTTTTTAATTTTATATCAATAGTTTTTTAAGCGCTTGAATTATTTAAGTTGAAATCGGATAGCTTACTTGAAGACCTTTACAACGATATGCATATGTCCTCGGTATGTCAAGTTGAGGCGCCACAGTGACCGTATGAAAAAATGACCATTTTGGCCATATTTGCACTATCGAAGGCCATATGAATCGTTGCGGAGATAAAGAAGCTCTTATTTTTCTCCAAATAATACTGCAATATAAAGTTTTTTATGAATAGTTTATTTGTTGTATAACAACAAATAAACCGTGTGAAAAAAACTTCATGTTGCAGTATTATTTGGAGAAAAATAGGAGCTACTTTTTCGTTGGAAAGGTATTGATCTCTAGATTCAGAATATCGATGTTTCAGAGTTTAACGACCTCATTTATTGCCAGCTATTGCCGTAGAACTGAATTTTGACTCATTTCTTGAAAGGATCATATTTTGAAGACAAGTAGGCCGATTTTCAAATTTCATTTTTCCTTAATCTATGGCCCAAGGGCTTTCCAACCATACGGGGAAAAAGGCCTTCTAGGTTGGGATTTGGAAATTATTTGGTCATTTTTTAATTTTCCAAAGCTCATTTACATAATAACAAAAAAATTGCGGAAAGAAGTTAAAATTCCTTGAAAATTGGAAATTTCAATTTTTTACACAAAATTATCATTGATATTTTTTATTTTCCCTTTTTATCTATAGAATGCAATCGTCAAGAGCAAATTCTCATCGGGTTTTAGCTAATATTGAAATTTCAGATGACGATACATTGAATCTAACAGCAGGTAATTTGAGTTATTTTTTATTTTTCTCTTTATAATTTACTTACTTAGGTAGTTAATTACGGTAATTAATAATAACAACAATTTTATTCTTATCATATGATGGTTTTTTTTGTTTCCAATAATATATCAATCAACTTAAGTTTAACATTATTTTTATTCTAAGCATTAGAGAGATTCATTTTTTGTTTAAAAAAACAAATCAAAATATCTTAGGTAAAAAGAGTGTTTTATGAGTTTTTAATCTTTACTATCTCTTTAATAGGCAATATCGATATGCTGCAAGACACTATGTCATCAGGAATCGGAAGTTCTGTTTCGGATACGAGCTGCGCAATTGAGTACAGAAATAGAAATCAGCAACGTAATCAATCTAATTATAGGCGGCGCAGATCATCATCATCCTCTTCGTCGTCGTCGTCATCATCTTCTTCATCGGTAAGTTAATTAATCTTTTTAACAGTTTATTTGAAAAGCATTCAACCATATTATATATGTTTAACCAATTCTCTTCTTTCTATTTTTAGGATGATGAAGATGAAACGCCATATTTTAAAGATTTGAGAAGAGAACGTGATCGCATGGTAAATGAACGAGCACTACTTCAAAAGGAAAGGAAGAAGTCTCAACGAGAAGTTAGACGGTGGAAGCGCTTCCAAAAATATAAGAAAGAACGCTACGAACAAAGACAACAACAGAAACAGCAGCAGCAGCAACAACAACAGCAACAAACAACACCACCTCAGTCAAGTTTTTCACGGCCATCACGATCACCCTCAAGTAGTACAGATCAGACGCCAAAAGTTATCGTTGTTCATGTAAGTATTCTTTGATCTCTTGTAGCTTCCGATAATTTTATTGATTATTTGATTTAGAGTGAAATTTTAATCTAAATTTTCAATTATTGTAGGTACCACCGCCATATGGAATGCCGTTTATGCCACCACATGCCATGGGTCCAATGCCAATGCCATACGGACCTCAATACGGGCCGCCACATGGTTATTTCCATCCCATGCCTCCAATGTACAACAGACGCTTTATACCAAACCGACGACCATTCCGAGGAGGTGCCAATAATCGAAGAAATTAGTGACAAAACGAGGATGGTTATTAGAATATTAAGACGTAGACATTTTTTTATATAATATTATTTAATAATTATACGACGAAAGCATGTACAAAATTGAACAAAAAATGATAATAAATGTACGGTTTTTATTTTATCAAGTTAATATTTGCGTTTTGTTTGACTTTAAAAACGAACAAAATTAATTACTTTTTTTAGAATGAAGTTAACCTCAGTTGCCAATCTTAGCAGCTGCTTGTGCAAAATTTACAAAACTTACGTAATCACAGAACCGTAGTCAGTGTACTGGTACCCAGTGTAGAAATTTTGAGTACGAAGCCAAAAAACTAGGAACAAAATCGAACAAGTCAATGAAAAATAAAACACCCACATGTTTACAATAAAATATTTGATTTGTTTTTATTGAATTCATTTCGCAAAAATTGACCATTAATTTGTCTCTTTATAAATGAACATTTTCTATTCAAATTAATCACTATAGTTTCATTTTAACAAGGTTAATCTGCATCACAAAAACGTTTTAAAACGTTCCGTTTAAATGGTATTTATCTAATCGATACAAAAAAACACATTCAATTCACCATAAGATACGCACATACACACCAGAAAAACATCAAAATTAAATGTGCTCATTATGCTTCGTCTTCACATAATCACCACTCATACGTATGTCCTTCTAAATTATTTCTACCTAAAAAAGGTGCCCGCATCTACCTGTGAGTAAAAATTTCTCGTCCGTTAAAGTGTAGCAACGAAATAAATCAGTTAAATAGTGCTAAGTAAATGTATAAAAGTGAAATGGAAGCATTTGATTAACGTCCATAAAAAGTGCCAAAAAATTGAATGTCATAGTATCTGCTGCCGATTCAGTAAATCCGTATAGTTCATATAGTCAAATGAGCGTGTGCACCGAGCGGTGCATACTAAGTACTTCTTTTCAATCTATTTTTATTTCAATAAATATGCGTTACGTGATGGAATATATCCTTCATCAATATTATCATCAATAACATTCGTAACCAAATAGCAGAGAAAGCTGCTCTGACTGCTAAATTTTTTCCATCGATTTGATTAATAGTTTATAGTAAAAGCCTCAAACCAAAAATGTGATCTATTCATGTCCATAAATTCACAAAAATTAATTTAAAAAATGATTACCGCCATTTACTGCATGAGATGGACTCAACTATTTTTGAAAATTGCATTTTTGGTTTGTTGTTGAACAAAATTAAGAGATACAAGGTAGAGAGTCAAATTCGTTTCAGAATCATCTCTATGCAGTTTGGGCGTTAATCAAATTTCGACGAATCTCTTTTCTAATCAAACAATGTAAGATGTCATGTTTTTTTTTTTTTTTCACCATGAAGATCTTTTCTAATATTCTTCAAACTGGGCACACAGAGATCTCATTCCACAACTACCGCTTGGGTGTATTCAATTAGGTATGTGTGAAGCCGAAAATAGGGAAACTATATATAAATAAGTATGTGTGTCTCGATGTTACTATGTAACTTGTGTGTTTTAAATTTAAAATTGGATTGGCTATAATTTTTTTTTATCAAACATTGGTGTAATAGCAAAAATATTTTCATTTAATTAACAATTACTACTCTATATCTTTGTTTTGAATTAAAATCACTGTGTTTGTGTTTTTGTTTTTGTTTAAATCTATTTACATTAAGCGTGGCATTACGTGTTAAACATTATGTTTTACGTGTGCCAACTGAAATGAATTATCGGATGTGAAAGTTGTTGTTTTCGTTCTCTTGAGCCGGCCTTTGAGTGCTATGAATGATTGTTTGAACTATTGATTTTGGTTAATTCTTTGTTGTTTGTGCATTGCACCAATGGTGCCGATTCATCTTCGTCGTCATCGTCTTTGGCATTCAAATCGCTTGCAACTAAATGATGATTTGGTTGTATCGTTCGTTGATTGGCACCTGAATCTGTAAAATTTATGTTGGCATTGATTACTACTGTTGCATCATCATGTTCCTGATCAAATGACGGGGTTCGAATCAATTTAAATGTCGGTCTATCCCCTTTTGTTAAAATTAATGAAGCTGGTCTCGCTTGTGTTTTACCCATACATCCATTCGTTGACTGTTGTCCGCTGGTTGCTGCTGTCGGTGCCATTGCCACCATTGCCGCTTGTTGTACACTTGACGGTTGTCGCTTTTCACACAAATATTCAACAACAATCGGTTGATTTTGCTTAATTGACACTCGACGATCGGTATTCTTTACGCTGCCCGAATGCTTCAGAATTGAATCACGGCGTGCTACTACCGGTGAACTTGCAAGAGATGGACATGCACTAATCGATGGAAAAGGATAATCGCTAAGATCTGAACGGTGAAGAGAATTAGAAGATAAAACAAAAGAAAAAAAATTGTTGTTGGTGGTTTTTGTTTGAGTTATTTTTTTTTTAAATAAATACGAAAATTTGAAAATATGTAACAAACACAAGAAGAAGAATGAACGCCAATTCAGTTCGGAAAATAGTGTAAATGGTTTTTTGATAGTGTGCATTTATTTTGACATATATGAGTGATGAACATTTTTATGTAAAATTTACAAATGAATTCAACCGAAAAAATGGTGACATGATGATGTGATATTTGGAAATTATTCGAAAGATTTTGCAGAGCTGTTATGGATACACGACAGAGGTGCGCGTATTTTTTATTGAAATACTGCTCTTCCCTGTATTTAAGTGTAGCGCTTCAAAAATTATATGGAATAACGGGCACTTATGGTGCCGATAACAGCTCTGTTACTTTTTTATGAGAGTGAAAGAGCGATGATCATTCTGTTCTTTCACACTTATAAAAAAAAATCAAGAAATGAATAATATTACACTGCTTCAATTCTAAGGCACTAGAAAAGATTTCGAATTGAATTTCGATTTGATTATTATTTTCAATGAATGATTTATTTTGTAAAAATTAAAAAAAAAAAAAAAAAAGATCATGAGGATGAGGTATGATGGAAAAAAGTTTGCATAGTGTGGCATATAAAATCATGTTATCAAGCAACTATTTTCACAAACAACTTATAGCACGCTATTAAATTGTGCACGTTAACTTGAATAGACCGATTTTGTCTTTATCTAAATTACCTGTTTGACTAAAGCGCTTTTACCACATTTAAATTAATAAAACCAATAGCAGAAACTACCATTATTTTAACATAATCCCTTTAAATCAATATGATCATACCATATTAGTTACTTGCAAAGCCTTTTAAACATACCATATGCCATACGAAAGTTTCTACTAGCCAAATCGAATCGTGACTTTTTAAATTGCTGGATTTTCATGACTTGTCAGTTTTTTCAGAAAATTTCAAGTCACAACTTGACACTGATCCACTGATCATGATCATAGCAGTGTTCAGAATTCGAAGAAGCTTCAACATTGATCGCACCATTTTCAAGTATTTCTTAGTTGGACTTATGGACACCATAATATCATGAAATTCGTGGTGCCAAAGAGAACCAAATAATAGACTCCATCGGTGATTTACTAGCAAAAAAAAGTTGATCACCGCTATGATCTTGAGGTAAACGTATAGGTTCCATGACAAAATTACAAAAAACACCCCAAATACCCAAGCACCGTTTTGTTTCGTGCAAACATGCGTATACCATTTATTCCCACTAAAATTATGTAAAGTCGACACCTACAACCTTTTTTTAAAAAAAAGATCAACTATCATCTACAGCTTACTCTAAATTCCCAAAAAAAAAAAAAACTACAATTTCGTGCAGGTAAGAAAGCGCTTTTTTTGAGCAGTGTAAAAAGTGACAGTGTAATCAAAAGCGATTGTGAACATTAAAAGTTTCATTCTAATGCTGAGATGCCAGACACATTGTATTGATACAACAAATTTCCAATGGAATTTCACTCACACTATGCGTGCGAGAATAAAAAACTTATAATAATCGAACGATTTCGCTTAAATTGGAATAGGTTTCGTTTTCTTTTTTTGGATTACAAATTTATTGTAGTCAAATCGTCTTTGGTTTTGAGCTAATGAGAAAGTAACTTATACACAATTCATTTGAATTAGAGCTCTTATATATATATTTGATATACAGTATCCAATGCTAAAAAAAGAGAGATGAAGTGCATATTTATTCGAAATAAATTGATCTTACGATTATCAAAGTCGCACATAAATGAAGGTACCAAAACAAAAAAGTATCTAATTACAATGACTTAGAATTGGATTGAACAAAAATACATCGATTAAATATTCCATCGTTAAAATATTCAAATTCTTTGTGTTTTTCGCTATATTTATGAATTAAAAAGAAATATCTAATTTTATTATTTGTGTATGTTACACACATTTCCATTAAACTAAAACCAAAAGAACAAAAAATTGATTAAAATCCAATATGAACGATGGATTAATTAAATAAAAGAACACAATTAGTGAATATTAAAAAGAAACAAATACACAGAGACAACACACGTACAAATGTGCGTACATTTCATTGCACTGAACCACCAATGATATTTGTACAGAATGTCGAACAGGCCATTTTTGTTATGAACATATAAACGACACATTCAAGCAGTGATGGAAATAATGAATGTGTTGGGCAGAGGAGATCATATTTTACAAGCGTGTATCATCAATGGATACTTTGGTATCAGGGCATTTGCCTTTGGCATCGGGCATCAGAATGACAGTAGACGATGATGGAGACGATGATGACGATGATGTTGAAGCAATCGAAATGGCAGTATGATTGTTATGATCAAACACTTGCGGTGATATGATACTACTTATGGTTTTAACATGTGATTGCATTTGCTCGTGCACATTTAGTCCCGACAAATTATTCATTTTTATATCATTTGCATAACTGTTATTGGTTTTATCAGCCACCGCCGTAACCATGCTATTATTTTTATTGGTACTGCTTATGCTAAAACTATGACTACTACTATTATTGTTGTTGTTATTGTTGTTATTGTTATTATTATTATTATTATTATTATTATTATTATTATTGTAACTGCCGATGTTGGTGGAAAAGCTTATGTTGTTTAACTGAAGACGATCTGTTGTGCCATCATTTGAATAACCTAACGAACGTTCATTTTCCGCCGATTCTTGTATTGGTGTAAGTGCAATCGTCTCACCTGTCGATGGGCCACCTGTTGGGCTTGGTCGTTCACTAGCCACCACATCTTCGAATGCCTCTTCGTTCAACGTCTGCAATGCGCCACAAATCATCTGCTCTTCAAGTGTCACCTAAAATACATCGAAAAAATTATAGGTTAAAAATGTGAATTTTGAACAGAAATTAAAATAAAATCAAGACAAATTTAAAACTAATTCGATCGCCACGGTCGAAAAACGATCAAATTTTACCCAGAACTAAATTAAAGTAAGTGAGAAAATGATGATGAAAAAGAAATTCAAATAAAAAATGAAGTAAATTCAAATGAAAGCAAGCGATAATTGTAAGCGCCACCTCAATATTTGTGCAAATTTACCTGCTGAAACTCGTAATCATGAAGTTTTTGCTGCATTCCAGCGTAAAAAAGTACAAAATTTTGTTCGTGCAAATATTAATGTTGTGTGATAGTCTGATTTTTTTTTTCATTTTTTTTTTGTATCAAATTTGAATAGCATATGGCTCAATTATGAAAAGCGTTAAAAAGAAATGAAATGTATTTTTTTAAGAGGAGATTTTCAACCATTTATAATCCCTGCTCGACCAAAACCGAAACAAAAAGAATCTAAACATTCACCTGCTTCTCGATAACTGATTTTTGTCGCTGGAATGTTGGTGGAATCGAATCGACTTCGGTTAATTTCATGGCCGGTTGTAATTTCTCAATGTCACGCAAACAATTGATCAACAAACGAAAGATTTCCCAATGGCCAAAGCTTAAGGCCAGCAATGATTTTAATTCAATTAAATCGCAATGCATTAATACGCGTCCACTGATTGCATTCTCTTGCAGTGCACGTGCCAAACGGTCGAATGCCGGTTCTAATTCTTCAATTTCCTTCAATAGCGCCGTCAGACCTTCGACAGACAATTTCGATAAACGAACATGCAATAAATCCTCCTGAATTGCATTCGAATGAAGGAACAAAATTTATTTTATTTTGAAACATTAAAAAAAATTATGAACTATTCTTTTTTTTGTGAAAATGACTCACCGGAAAAGCGCTTAATAAATCTGCCGGTAATCCTTTTTGTTCGCCAATAAATGGATTAATATTTTCGATGATACTTTTTCGTCGATTCATTGGCTCAGTGGCACTGGGATTTGTGGTTGCTGGGAAATTGTTTGCAACAAAACCAGGCGTTGCAATCGCTTGATTTCCAAAATAGTTTTGTGCCCACGGAAGCATCGTTTGATTCGATGACATTGAAACCATTGGATTTGTGGCACCAAAATTGGTCATGCTTCCAACGTGTGGCAATTGATTTTGCATTTGTGATCGTGTTTGAATTGGATGTGGAATGCTGGGTTTGACTGACATTACAATGCCTTCATCTTCAAGCGCTTGTTGATCCTCTGCGAAATGAAAAACAAGGTAACTCGTTTAAGAACCAATTAAAAAGCAACGTCGAAAAATGTTGGTGTGTTACCTTTTAGCACTTTTCGTAAATATGGATCCAAATTGATGGTAAATGGTAAAAAGATGCGTAAATCAGCTACAAGTAAATCATGTTTGTGCAATTGCAAAAATGCCTCCAATTTTCGTTCATCTCGATCGAGCTCAAGCAATGGAGCCGCGTCTCGTAAATGCGAAATTTTTGGCCGAACTCTGTAACACACAAAATAAAATTAGAAACAAATTGATCATTTGATATGAAGAAAACGAAAAACTCATTACTTTTCGTAGAGTGTTTGCAGTGACACTGAATCGTCAATTTGATCTCCGCTTAAATCGTGCTCAAGTACAATCATACTTGCGCGCAACGGCCATTGTTCCGTTAAATTGATCCACGAGCTTAGACGATACCAGCTAAATTCAATTTGAAACGCTTTCAAAAGTCGCACTGAAATATTGAACAAAAAACAAATACAAATTTGAGAATATTTGATTGATGCTTCTGCATTAATGTTTCGATCATACCAGTTATGTAAATGACATTCATCAAACGTCTCATACTGCGCGGATTAACGTCACTGAAGTAGTCATCGGTGAGTACAATCCGCTGAAAATTTCAAAAAGGAACAAAAAAATGTAAATATACTGTCGTCTTAAATCATCAATTCCATATCATACCGATAAGTCAATGGGTCCCGTTGGCATTGTGCTGATGCGATGCAAATTCGAACCAATTGAACTGGCAATCGAATCGGATACACGTAATTTCTTCGTACTATTTCGCGGTGGATTGACTGGTTGTCGTAATTTTTCATTGCTCGACATAATTTCGGATGCATTTGATAGTTTTCGAACGCTTTGCGAATGATTCAGAATTGGTCCGTCTTCATTTTGCATATCGAGCACATTTCGTCGAAATAGCATGGCCGTATTTTGGGCTCGTTGCACTTTACGCAGTCCCGAATTTTGCAAGTAAATTGGTAAATGAACTAAATTCCGTAGAAAATCATGACCACCAATACCACCTTCGGTGAATAATCGACGGCTATTCGCTTCGGCCGCTTTGGCAATGACATGCGGATCAACCGCCAATAGCATGACAAACGGACGATTTGGTGACGATAATATAGTTTGTATCGAACTCAATACCGTTATTATTCGTTCTGTATCACATGAATCTAATGCATCGACGATTCCCACCAAACGACTTTGTTGCTTTGTAAATGCATCCAGGCACTGAAACAATATAGACACAATCGATTAGAACAAAAGAAAAACACAATTAATTTGTAAAGTGATGCTAACCTTAACCATATCAGTCATTAATGAAACTTCTGCGCCCAATGCCGTCAACGGTGCTCCTTCGTTATTCTTTAGCGCTTTCTTTAGATGGCGACTTTGTGAAATGAATAGTGAACAAAGTGCCTTTGCCCATGCATGAATATTTGCTAGTGTACCAGCTATTAAAATACCACCGATTATGTACAATGCCAAACAGAGTCCACTTCTGCAAATAGTTTTACAAAAAAGAAATATTGTGAAATGTGCCGCATCGAAAGATGAAAAAAGATTACATACTGTGTGGCAACGTCTTGTGAGTGTCCGAAAATGATAAGTATGGTTGCGATTGAGATGAGACCCAAAAATCCAATTTCGAATAATAAAACCAATGGTATGCAACACATACGTCGCCATCGCCAACTGGCCGATGCTTTCAGTGGTTTCGGTTTGAATGCTCTATATAATCGGGTTGGTAATGCTCCGTAATGATTTTCGATCGCTTCAAATAGAGAAATCAGCATTCCGGCAATGGCCATCTCACCGGTTGGGCTCGCCTGATTTGCTTCGGCAAAATGAAAACGTACGGGTAACGGCTGTGAACTACTCTGCGGACCGGGCGGATGACAGAATGCCACTTGTAAAATCAAACGTAAACGTCCCAAACGTCTCATAACACCATTCATAAAAGCGTACGGCCAATAGAAATCATAATGATTATTAACAAATTTAATCAATTGCAATGAGAAAAAGAAAAAACTGAGTGCAATCAATGCCGATGCTGTTCCATAAATGTACGACCATGTGGCCAATCCAACGACGCTTCCAATTAACACGGATAAATGCCAACAAACGATGATCAACAGCCATGGTGCTCGTATCGGTGGTTCGGCCCATTGACGTGCAAACATATTCATTTCATCACGTAGTTTGGCGAGTAAAAAACTTTTGCCGCTGCCCCATTTAGCGTACAGACCAACGGTAATCGGTGTTGTAAGCGTTGGTTCGCTCAAAACATCGGCCACGGCTGATGAATACAATTCATAGCCCAACATCCCTTCCGAGTCTTCGTTTGTATTGAGACGACGTGCGCCAAACACTTGTCCCAATATCGTTTTTTGATGTGCATTGTCCAATGCGTACGGCGTTTCGCCCGCTTTATTCGCACGATACAATAGTTGACTATTCTTTGGATTTCTAAGCAATGCTTCAACGATGGCTTTCGAACGTGCACGCATCGCAATGTGCAAAGCGGTGTCGCCACGTCGATCTGTTGCTGTCACCTTAGCCCGACGATCCAACAGCATTTGAACAATTTCCAAATTACGATTTCGTACGGCACGTAATAACGGTGTATCGCCGTCTTTTGTTGCCAACTCTAAATCCGGATTCGATGTTAACAAATGTTGTACAATTTTTGCATGACCCTTTTCAACGGCTGTATACAATGCGGTTTTCTTATCTTTTCCATGAATGTCAACGTCGACGTGACGCTTTAGCAGCAATTCAACAACACTACGATGCCCATTTTTCACCGCATGTATTAATGGGGTGTCATTTGAACGATCTTGAATATTTACGTACGCACCGGCCGCAATCAATGCCGATGCAATCTCATGTAAACCCTCACGGCACGCAATACTCAACGCCGTTAAACCATCTTTGTCCAAGGCATTTACATTTGGTCTACGTTCCAATAATAATGAAACACATTCCTGATGGCCACCCGATACAGCGACCAATAATGCTGTCCATGAATACATACCGGCCGTATCGACATTTGCACCGGCTTTTAGCAAAATTTCAACAATATCGGCGTTACCACGTCGGCATGCCCATACCAATGCGGTCGTTCCATATTTGTCACCGACATTAACTTTTGCACCACGTTGTACCAGCATATGAACGATTTCTTTGTGACCACGACCGGCCGCCCATAATAATGAGCCCAAATGAAAATTACCATGGGCAAATATATCGGCACCTTTGTCCAAAAGTATGGAAGCGATGTCGGTGTGGCCGTAATAGGCACTCCACATGAGTGCCGTCCAACCGCCCATATCACGATGTTCAATGTCGGCACCATGCTCAACAAGCAATCGTACCACTTCGGTGTGACCATTTTTTGCTGCATTCAGCAGTGCTGACCAATTATCAAAATCTTCGGCTTGCACATCGGCACCACGTGTCATCAATTCACGGACAAATGGCAATAGACCCTTGGCCGATGCAACCATAAGAACCGTTTGACCATTCTAATGGAAATTGGAGAAGAAAATTAAGGAAAAATTGGAATTTTCGGGGGGATTATAATTATAAAAACGAAATGTCACTTATAACGACCGAACTGATCGTTAGTATACTCACTTCATCTCGATCGTCAATCGGTAAATGCCGTGTATCCAAAAACGTCTTCAGACCGGATAAATCATTTGATTCAATGTATTGTAATAAATGACGACTGAGCGTACCCATCGAATCACCACACCGATTTAATGTCTGAACGGAGAATGAACAAAATCAGAAATCAGTTAGCGACTATTATACTCGATATTCGATTGAAATTTATAAACATTTACATTGAAACATATTAAAACATTATTATTATTATGATTATTATTATTACATGTGTAAACGTTGACTTCAAAATATAAATTAGATGGTAAACGAAAAAAAAAATGAAAAGGAAATAAATAAAACTAAAAACAGAATCTAATTCTAACGTCTACAAAAGGAACAACAACAGTAAAATCCCACAAAAGCCTTCCGACAACGACGTTAATTTGTTAGATCTCGTTTGGTTATAAATCGTCTGCAATTTATTTCAAATTAATTAATAAAACTTAAACAATTAATCATATATTGTCATTTCGATTACAAATATTATTATTAATTTCACGAGGAAGAATGTGATCGGGTAATAAATTGTTGGGGACCTGAAAATAGGCGCCATTTTTACGTTGACGCAAACGCATTTACAAATGCAAATGAATGTGCAGTTAAGTTTGAATGTTTGTCAATGCGATTTGTTTACAAAGGCACATGTAAAACTTCGCACGCCAATGTTGATTATGTTCCGTTGTTTTGCATCGTCTTTTAGGCATGGCCGCGTATTTTGTCAACATCTGATTTGTGGCACCGGATATGTAACGATTGTAGGATAACAATTTTCAAACATACAAATTCTTGTGTTACAAATTATTTTCAATAAATTATTTTTGTTCAAAAGTCTTATCGTGTGTCAATTTCTTGTCGAATACATGCATTTCTTCGATTGAATTAACGAAAAAAAAAATCAATCATTTGAGTGGAAAAAGCAAACGTTTTTACCTTCGTAAAAAATAAAATAAAAACGCAAATCTAAGCGTCGAACAACTTTGATTCGGCTATGAATGAATCGATTTTGCATTAATTTATCCTGTCATAATTCACGATCGAACGAAATTCGGCTCAAGTGTAAATGTAAGCATTTCGATAAAAATTGCATGTAATGCATGTTTGTTTATAACAAACACCTTGTTTACTTATAATTCTGTTTTTGTGCTTTTTGTTGTTGTTATTGTTGAAAGAAACAAGCGGCTAGATAGTGTGACATATGTAAGACATTCAAAATCTTTTACAAATATCAAAAATGAAGTAGCATATGCGAAGGAGAAGAAAAAACCATAAAAAAATCAATGAAGAAATATAATTGTCAAAACAGACAGATAAAGCCAAATCGATTGCCAATTTTGATATCGAAAAAATTGCAAGGACTTGTATCGACGATAAACCCGTGAAATCAAATCGCGACAAAATAGATAACTTATTTAATTGCTCATAACTAAACACTCAAAATACAATAATTGCATTTTATCGCGACATTTACATCACACAGTTTCTTTTTTTTTTCTTTTTTAAAATCAATTTCAAGTAGTTTTCGCATGAATCGATATCGAGTGTCACTTGTGTTATACAACAACGGGAGCCGTGTGAAATCGAAACAAAAAAGCATTCACTTCATTTCGATCGACGAATGGGTTTTCCAAATAGTTGTTATTTATATGGTAATGTGGTTCATATAAATGTATATTTTCAATTCAATTAGCATTGATACACTCGTTTTTAGAGCTACGCACATAAAACGTTGTCATCCGAACGTGGGGTAGATAAATTACAAAAAAAATCAAAGATGTTCGCACTTCGAACGAATTTAGAAACGCATCGAGTTTATTTGGACACTTTCGTTCTCTCTCTCTCACACTCTTTCTCCCTTCATCTATCTTCTGCTCTTTCTCTATATCGTTTAGGCTCTCGCTCTTGCTCTCTCTTCATTTTTCTGCTCTCACTCTTTCTCGTTCTCTCTTATTCTCTTCTCCGAAAAATTCCATTCAATTCGAAATTCGAAATTGACCAAATTTGCCACGCACTTACAAAAACCGTGAATTAAAAGAGTAGAAAAAAAGCAGAGATGAAGCTGTCGACATGTTTAAACAACTACAATTGTAGTAAACTATTTAATAACAACTAAATTTGCGCTTGGAATTGGAACACGGCTAGCTAATTACAAACACAACGCGAAAAAATAAACAATTAAAAAAAATAACAAATATTCAATCTGTGAGACATCGTTAGTGCAACATTGCAACAGTCACATTTCGGTGTATATATATGTAGAAAACGTGTGCAATCGTTCAAATTCAATTTGTTCCATGCTCTTTTTTTTAAATTTCATTCAAAAAATTGTTAACCTTTTAGGAAAAATCTGATAATTGCTCTCACTTCCATACGATCACCATAAATGGAATGTCTTCTTTTCAAAAGTGAAAAATAGAAAACAAAATATCACAAAGAATGTCTGAAATTGATTTTTATAGAAAAAAAATATGATTTGATAAAAAAACCCTCAGTTGATACCAAAAACGTTTTGATAAACCTGACAATATTCATGCAAACAAATACTAACACATTTTGATCGGGATCTGGATCGGGATCGTGTATAACGTGATGAAAGTTCGGAGAAATTTAAACGTGAAACACTGAGAATAATCTCTTCGATTGGACCGGTAAAGCCACGCATTTTTTTATATAAATATTTTTTTTCTCAATTTGTTAAAACATTAGCAAACAACAAAAAAATGAATTTAAATCACAAAGGGTCGCTGTCAAACTATGATATGCGTCTTTTTTGTTTCAAAAGTAAAACCTTTTTGAAGTGTAATAAATTGTATGGTGCGCATATTACACACATAAACACACTTGTTTTTTTTTTTTGTAATTTTCTTCGTTTTTTTTTCTTTTATTGCATTCACGTAAGAAAACAATGAACAAAAATTATAACATTAAACACCAAATTTACGAAAGCCACAAACACAAAAAAAAAGAAAAAATGTACAACAATTAATCTCCGTTACTTATCCGTTAAAAGCATAACGTGTGTAATGTATGGTAAACAATTCGCGTAATTTTCAAAAATTGAGATAACAGTAGGTGTGCGCGTTAGAACGATCACCAAACGATACAAATGTGACAAATGAATAATTCGGTTTATATCGATGGATTTTGCAATCGAAACTTTGAGATCGTTGACAAAACGGAAAAATCAAGTAAATTATACAATGTTGTATTGAAAAGAACATGTGTGGCGCAACCGATAGACAGTCAAACAGCCGACAAATACAAACACACTGAGCAAACTGTTTCGAACTGTACTTTTCCTTATTCACGTCAAACTTTGAAGACAATACGTAGCCAAGTGATTTGATAATGAAAATAAAAAGAGACTTGTGGTGCAACACAGCACCCAACCACACATATGTATCCATGTATGCGAATTTCTCATTATGTTAATACACACGCGCGTACACAATTCGATTGGCGCTCTTCTTTGGGCTTCGTTTGGTCTCTTTTGGGTTCAACAGTTTTAAGACTTCATTGCAACCATTTTTGGTCGTTCAATTAAAATATTTGATCCAGGGGTCTACATGGCGACTGAATATTGAACCGAACAAGTGATTGTTACTACAATTTGTTAGTAGTTGTTGTAGTCCAAATTCGAACTAAGGTGATCCCTTTTGGCTGATAGAGAGAAAGACATGAATCATATGTTCATATGAATCGATTCAACGAAATGATGTCCAAAAAAAAAATTCCACAGAAACGTGCTGAGTCAGGTGATCGTTCTGTGTTCATTCACAATTTCTAAGAGCCAACTTCTTTGTTCTCACGTATAAAAACGTGAATTCAGAGTCATTGCTTTTTCTCGAATTATATATTTTTTTTAAATGATTTTATTTCTTCGAAAAAATCAATTCCCCAATTTCAATTCAAAAATTCCCCATCATTTCAAAAACCGGTGTAAACATTTTAATTTGTTGACGATCTTTGGTAATCCTTTGTTGTGTTTGTTACACAACTGATACAATCAATATGCAATTTTTTTTTTCATTTTTTTACCAAAATCCCCAATTGAGTCATTTGTAATAATGCATATTCTGTCTTAATTGACGTGTCCGCGCACGGTAACAGTGTAAATCAGATGAGAACAAAGGTGAAAAAAAACCTGATACCTTTTGATCTTTTCCCTGTCGTCGACGATTTTTTTTTATCTGAGACCCTTAGTAGCACGCGATGCGCATTTCTTTTGATCATTCACAATTGCAATTAACGAAAATGAGTGTATTGATCTCATATTCTGTGAATTATAAATCAATAAAGTTCAACAAAGTGAGTGGTAAACAAGTTGACTTCAGCATTAAAACGTCGAACGGGTTTTTTCTCTTGTCTCGTCTGCAAATTCATTTTGGCGGCACACATATTGTCCGCTATAAGATTCTATTGGCAGAGCGTATCTCTTCTGTCTCGAAAAAGAATCGCAGACAAAACGCGGTGCATCGTAAAACTGAGATCTCGAGCAGCAGAGAACGTTAAAATATTATACACTTGACTAATGTACAGTCCGACGATGCATTTTTTTAAAAAAACATTTTTTTTTCGTTCATCCTTTACTATTACAAAATCATGCGAGGTACTCGACCGCTTTACACAAAACTAGTTTTCGCATTTCAAATGTAACCGGTACCGATACTTTTTTCACTTCACTTTGGTCTCTCTCTCTCTCTCTTTCTCTCTCTCTCTTTTTGCGTGTTGTTTTCTTCATACAGAATTGGCGTGCATAAAGGTCAGTGTCCAAAAATCATAATGTTTTTGTTGCCCATTTGACTAAAAACTAACTCTGTCTCGCACTACTCAAACACTTTAAACCTCAATAACAGCTAATGGAATAAATAGAAATTGATGCCAAATCATGCATAGGAATTGTACTGGCATCAGCTCAGGTTTTTTTTTTTTTGGTCATTTTCGGTGAGTCAAGATATTTTTTAAACGCAAAACGAGTCGTACGGATATTTTGTTATGTATAATACAAGGGGAGTCGCTCATTTAAAATATCGAAAATATTTCTATGCAAATATTGGCCTCTCATATCGATGTGTTTGAAAAGTGAGCGATACCCCTTGGTATGAAAAGAATATTGCATGAAAATCGAACGCCTCGATGCATTTGTTTTAATTTGATGTTCAAATGATGACGTTTCTATACATTGGGAATATAAATTCATTTTACTTTTCATCCATATTGTTGGGTTCAACATTTTTAAAGGAATTTTTGTCGATATATTAATGACTAAGGTGAACTTCCCGTATACACTGCTGATAAAAAAGACCGACAAAATATTTTTGTGATTAATTCAATAGTGCATCTGATAAAACATGTTCCCAAAAAATTATCAGATAAGGAATTAATGAATTGTTTTGTTTTATTTTGTTTGTGTGTATAAATTATGCAGATTTTATGGTTCCAGACTATTAACATCATAAATATTGTATTATTCATTTAAAGTATTTCATATACATTTTGACTGCTTATTATACCTTCGTGAAGATAATTTATCCACTAAGTAATTTCGCAAAATTTTTTTCGATCAAATAGCACTGATTATCCGATACAATGTGATTTTGGCTAACTGTGCCAAAAACGTCTAAAATTAGTCATTAAAGTCTTTTGCTATGTTGCGCATTAAAATGTCAATCAGTTTTAATTTATAAAAATGTGATTATAATTGTCAGCGCTTTTTATGAAACTATTGTTTACACAATCAACAAAAAAAAAAAACTACAAGTAGAAACACAGAGAAACGGATCCACTTCAGATTCAAATACAAAAGTTCAAATACCAAAACAAAGTCTGAAACGAAGGTCGGACCCCATACGGCAGTTTTTTCACACTTCAGTTTTTATAGAATGATTATCTATTTACACCAAATAGAAGTGAGAAGAAGGAGCAAAAAATCAGTTTAATATTACAGAATGTTACCGAGCCAGACCCGAATCGATCGATGGTTTTTTTGCTGTTTTTTTTTGTATCTAATAGACACTTAAGTATATCAAGTTCCAAAAATCACCTCGGTGAAATCGGTGCTCGGCATTGATTTTTTCTTAAAATGTGCTCTATTTAGAAATTGATTATTTTCTTCAATGGTTTCTTGATTAATTACTTGGAAAAGCCATAAAATTGGATAAAAATTCCACGCAAACTATCATATCTGAATTGTTTTTTTTTTTATCATAGAAGTGATAGATAAGGTGCTCTAAAATAGCAAGATGTCATAGTTTTTAGTGATTCCTTTAATAGGATGTTCAATTTATGTGATCGTTTATCGCATTTTTTTCCAGATATGAAATGGATACTAGAAATGAAATTGTGTCAGAAATAATCAAATTTCATTCAAAACAATTTAAAAAACTGAACCAACATTTATTCCGAATAATTTAACTGGGACTTACGATAACAATTCGATATGAAATGAAAATGTATTGAGGTAGTGTATGCTAGAAATCAGTTGTCATCGAATTCATATGGAATTGAGCTTTTGAACAGAATTCACATTCACAATAGATGGTTAAGTGTGACCGTTTAAATCGGTTACAGTGAATAGGACACGATTAAGTTGTGGAAAGCTTGTAAATTAGCTTTTACAAACCGTGAATGGATTGAGCATTTGCTAGAGATTCATCTCTGAATAAATAAACAAGCAAAAGCTAATCGAATATTCAATTAAAACACGTAATTCCACCTTGCATACTTTCTACGCGGAAAACGATTAAAATATTTACAATGAATAACTTGAAACGTACAAATTCATGGAAACAAACGGTTTAATTTGCATTATCGATATAAAAAAAAAACAAAACAATAATCATAAAATGACCCCAATTTAACGTTTGATTAGAACACAACCGAAATGGTATGCGATAGTCACAATTTATGGCTTCTGATAAAATTCTAGTTGACTTTAAGAAAAGCGGTTTGACGTTAATTTAAAATGCGCAACGAATGGAACCTTTTCAAGAGAGGAACCTTTCTCAAAATTCGAAACTTTTCAGAGATCAAACACATTTTATGTAATCAAAAAACTCACCCGACTAGAACAAACTTGATTTTCAACATTTTTTTCGAATCAAAAATAAAAAAATCGAAGAAAGGAAATGCATATTTCACTATTTTTTTCTGCATTTTGTTGTCGAATTTAAATGGAACGAATTTCTAAAATAAAAATTCAAGTGAATTTATCGGTATATAACTTACTTATTCACACCAAAATAAAGATAATGTGTTAAATATCGTTGAGCTCACAAACGTAACTGAGTTCATGTGACGAAGAATCGGCCGCGTATGATTTTGCACCGTGTGTTTGTCTGTGTGTGATCAGCAAAACTTTAATTTTTGAATTCTATGCTAATTGATCGAATAAATAGCGAACAAAAAAATAAATAAATACTTAAACGTTTTGATATCGTGTCGATAAATATCAAATTGAACGAAAGATCCAACGAAAGAGTGTTCTCTGCGTTGGATGAAAAACAAAACAAATACAATCGTGTATTGCGATTTGAAGTGAAGCCACCAACTAACTGAATGAAAGCGAATGTTATTCTAATACGCGGCGACTATGCGATAAATTATTAATTGAATTGTAAAAACAAAAACGAAGAAGTAAGCAACAAATATATCGCATATGTGTATGTGCAATCAAAGAAAAGTAGGAAAAGGGGACAGTCACATTTTGTAATTAAGTCGGTAGGAGAGACAATTAACAATGTTGAAATATTTGTCAAGCTTATTTGCGATGCACAACCGAAAATTATCATGAAAACTGCGAGAGTAAAAGAGAGAGAGGGAGATTGAGAGAGAAAAGGTTCCAATTTTTATAATTCCAAAGTGAAGTTAATCAAAGAATGATGCAGGTAGAGAAACTGACAAAGTCAACGGCATAGTTTAGCTAATACACAAAAAAAAACTTGTGCAAAATAACAACAACAACGACCACAACGAACAAAAAAAAAACGATATTAATTGCATTTTATTGGGTGTATTAATCACGGGCATTGTGTGTTATTGAGCTATCGTTGAGTGCATTGAATGTGAGTTAAATAACTTGAGCGCAAACAAAGAAATCGAATCAATTTGTTTGCAATGATCAACATTCACACATATTTAAATTAAAATTGCACATTTTTGGCACGTGAACACCGGCCATTTGTCATAATTTCAAATCAATTTATGTTCACACATATTCGAATTCAGAACGAGATAGAGAGAGAAGGGGAGAAAGAGAGCCGAAAGAAAGGGAGGAGCCGGCATCATTTAAATTGGAATGAATTATCCTTGAGACACATCGATGAACTCACAACGAAAATGTTCAAATTGGTGACGTGATTTCATATTTTTCTTAGTCACTTTTCTCTGTACGCTCATATTTCTTTTTTTCTATTTATCTCTTTTTACAGTTTTTCTCTTTCTTTTTTATCTTTTCGTTTTTTATCAAAATCAAATTGTGTGATCATTTGTTCCGGTCGTTTGAAGACATTTTGGAAATGAGATTCATAAAAATATAAATCTTTGCAAAAAACTAAGAAACAATGTCTGTTTATTCTAAGTACAGCGGGTTTTCCGAACTATTCATGCCATTTATGGACATCTTTATATATTTTTTGAATATTTTGAAGTTTTTTTTTACTCACAATCACCAAATGTCGAAAATTTTCACTGAATTTGTTGTTTTTCACTTTATTGATTTCTAACGACAAAATTTGTAGAAGTAAAAAAGTACTATTATCTTTCGTATCTTATCTCTAAACTGTGCAAAAAATCAGAAAAAGAAACACTCATTCGCAATTCTTATCAATTTTGGCGATTTCTGTGTTTTTGATAAAAAAGTGGCAGTCTTTTGCGAAATTTTGGCATGTCACTATCAGTGACCGGTTCGCGCATATTCCTATGCTTGCCTAAATACGCTAGGTAGCATAGATATGCCAAGCATAGCCGCAAACGCAACCGACGCATCGCCGTTCTCTCTATATGAACAATACACATGTTCGTTTATGCAGACGACCGTGCGCATACAATATAGCTCGAATCGAATGGCGACGGGTGCGTTGCGGCTTGCATCTCCGCTATGCTTAGCATAGCTATCAGGCATAGAAATATGCGCGAACCGGTCACTGGTCACTATACAATTCCATCAGTTAACATCTCTTATCATAAAGAAATCGAATATAATCAAATTTGACATTTTATAATTCAAATTGGTTTGGCCAATCAGCGATTCCAAAGAAAAACTCATTCTACATTCAATGTTAGGCAAAGCTGTTATAAATGGGAGGAAATAACAGCAAATTTTAAAATTGGCGCGCTGTTTAGTTTCAATTTGAGTTGTTAAATTACATTGACGTCCCCTTTGAAATTCGGGGCGCCACCGTCGGCTCAAAGAGACTTGAAGTCTTCACATCCTCTCATTGCTGTTATAGGTACCGTGGACACCTATCTTGTAAGTGCTGCTCTTTCTGGTATTCATGTGCGGCACCCGGCACTTGAAAAATTATATGGAATAATTGTGAGCTTTCACTAGTTCTCACCCATCTCCGGTGCCAATCAACAGCTCTGGTATTCGAAGAATAAACGTTTTTGGAATTTCCTTTGAAATTTAGAGTCTAGTTTTTGGTTAAATGATTATTTTAGTTTTTAATCGAAAATTTATTTTATAAGAATCCTTATCAGTAGCTTGTCGGAAGTAACTAAATAAATCAAAGAAAAACTACAACTAACTACACAATGTATCGAAAAATTTGCCCAAGATTAGATCAAAGCCCAAGCATTTAAGAATTCACGCGAAAAGTCCGAATGCATTAGTCGTATTATATATGTTTATTGGCTAAAATCGAATTAGCTACTATTATGAGCACATTTTGAATACACCAAAAAGAAGAAGAAAAAAAAATCGAGTGGGTGAGTGTGAAGCGATTGTTAGCAAAACCATTAATCGAGATGGTTGTAAGTTACTCGGCTACGATATCCTTTTTACGATATGATTTTTATTGATTCGTTTTAGAAATGTCACCAGAATTGTAGAACGTTCTTGGTTTTCAAGAGATGAGAATTTCTACGAGAAAGCAACAAATGTTCAACAGATGCATGTACCTTATCATGGATGGTGTTTGTGGTACTGCAATAAACGTGTTATTCAACGTGATCGAAATGTATTTCTGTATATGTCTCGACAACAGTTATCTCCATTTGGTTAATTGTCTTGTATGTGTGTGTTTGTGTGTGTGCATGTGTTTGTATATGTGTTGAAAGGGTATGTGAATTTTTATGAAAATAAATGTGTATGGCACCAAAACAAAAACCAAGCTCTCACTTGAAGTTAGAAAAGTATGTCTATGTACACAATCAGATCAGACACAAAGCGCAAAATGGTTGTTGCGTGCTGTTCGATCAGGTTTATTTTTTTGGTCAGTAAAGATTGTTTTTGTTTGTTTGTTTGTGTGTTTTGGATGAATTGCCATTTCCTACCGTATGCGAAGTTGAAAATCGTCTTAGTCCCGAGTAAAGTTGTGAGAATCGTCTTTGTGTGCTGGTAATTAGGTCGACCGGTTCATTAATATCGGTGACAACAACGGATGGTATGGTATAATTTGGATCATGCGTTGTCGTTCCACATTTGTTACGTTTATTCGTATTTGGCGGTGACGATAGTGATATGTCCAATGAGCTTGTATTTGTATCACTTGCTTCTTCCTCATCCTCCTCCATTTCTTCGTCTTCTTCAATAAATACAGCGTTCTCTTCAATCGTCGCTCGACTCGGTCCATTCAATGTATTCAATTGATGAATAATCAATTTCTGTGCAATAGAAACGTTTTTACATGGCGTTGATTTTACGGTACGTGGATGCGAATGATTATTGTGATGGTACACATTGTTTGCACTGTTAATTGAAACTAATTGTTCGGGTCGTGCAACATTTCTGGTCATATGCAAATCACGGACAAGTGCTTTTATATGTTTATAATTTTGAGAGTCTTCCTGCGTACTGTTTGGCATCATGGTACACACTACCACGCATCAGATTTGTGATTTTTTCTTTCTATATAGGATATATTTGTTTGAAGTTTTGTGCTTAAACCGTTGTGTGGGTGTGAATTTTTGTGCAGTGAAACGTTCAGTCTATTTTTTTAATGGTGATATTAACGGTGGTGTGTCATATGTTGGGACCATTTTTATCATGAAGGAACGGATGATCATAGATAATCATTTATGCGTTATCTAACAAATAAATAATAATTGCAAACGGATTCCACTCTTTTTTTATCGATTTTTTTTTTTTGGTTTTGCTCTGAAATGCAATTGATTATTAAAGGGGAGGGCTTGGAAAAAATTTACAATTCTTCTACCAACGATGACAATCATGAGAAGAAGAACCAAAAATATTTGCCTCAAAACACAAAATCTCCTATTCTCACTGGGATTTTCAACAAAAAACTTTTTTTTTATATTTAAAGAAAACAACTTAAGAAACCTATAAAAAATTAATAAAATAAAACTTACACAAACGAATTCAAATGATTTTTATTTTGGTTTATATGTACTGAACACTGATGAGAGAGCAGCTCTTCCATATATGCTTACCTGAAATGTAAAATAAAAAAGAAACAGAGATAAGCGATTTATTTTACAACACGTCTATTAATAATAAAGACAAATTTCGTCTTAAATTTGTGTGATTGCATTATACTCGGAATATTTTCATTATCTCAATGGGATAAACAAAACTACAAAGTTCCGCACAATATGGTACGTTTAATTAGGGAAACAAATGATACAAATTTCAATGTCAAATGTGGTTTAAAAATTATTGCATCATATCCAAGTTTGGATGTATCAAAAATGGAAAAAGGAACAACGAATTTTTTTTTTAAATAGTAGATCGTTATTTTAATAATTTTTCAAAACTTGTTAAATCTTCATAACTTTTTGCGAGGGGTCCTTCTCTATTTATCTCTCCAAAATTTGTTCAAAACGTTTAAAATTACTTCCTTCTTGAAGCAACCTTCAGAAGCTATGCATATCTTTCAAAAAATCGACAATTTACGACCCAAAGCTATTACATATCACCCCCATAAAACTGTCATATTGCAATGAAACCAATTGAATTGCCATTGACATCATCGTTTTTTGTTTTGTTTTGTTTTGTTTTTCAAATAGAGTACTGTGACGTGAATTGTTTAAATGATAAATTGCAAAAAATGCCACACTTTCAAATGTGTTTAAACGTTTCTTATCGTTGACATGTCATTCTCAACGAAAATGCGCCTCTAATCAGTTATTTTACGACAAAATCAATATAAAATGCTTATGTCTTGTCACGAAGTCTTTCTATTTCAAACGAAACATCAAATATAATCACAAAAGTGCATGTGTGAATGTTACAAACACAAACAACATTGTGATTTTTCATTGATTTTGATGAAAATTGTGTACGCTTGGCTATAATCTCAATTAAAAATGAAATCAACACACGAATTGAATGAAAATTAATTGAACTTCAATTTGTCCACACTATTCAAGATCAACTAAATCTGATTGCGATCGCGTATACACATTAAATCAATCGGTTAGTTGAAAATTTCCATCAAGCATTCGTGCACTGTACACAAGCGACAATCGCTTTTATAAGAATTGATTTTCTTTTCTTTCGTTTCAACACTTGACTGATTTTGTGTCAAAAAAAAATAAATTGTGTGTTCGATTGTTACCTGATTGCTGGTGTTTGAGGTGGTTTGTTTAACTTTGGTTTTGAACATGTTTCCAGAGTCTTGTATCGAGAAATGTTCGTGCTGGATGGTGTGATCAGACTATGGGATTGAGCTACTTGGCTGAGTGTTTAGTTTTAAATACTTCGGGCGCCAAGCACACACACTCACACACACAAGCGCACACACGTGAAACTAAAGTCGATAAACGGAATCACTAGCAAAGATATACGTGTGGTGCGCAGCACTTTTTGCACCGATTTCTTTTCGTTTGATATCAATTTAATTAACACTATTTAAACATATTTTTTTTCTCCGCAAAACTGAATTTGTTTGTTTTTAAATTAAGTGCTATCTGAAACGGATTCCAAGAGATTATCGATTTTCCTTGCTCTAGAAAAGCAATTTGTGTGGATTTTCCGATCAAAAAAAAAAAAAGAGAAAGAGAAAAAAGTCAAGGGCAGCAAGTATGCGATGTGATTTCTTTGAATCTATTGAAGATCGTATTGTTGAATATTCAATGTAAGCGATAAGAAAATCGTGAGTAAAACACAACCATGAAGCACGTGAAAAATCCGCGTCTACAACAGAGAGGTCAAATTGTTTATGCAAGGAAATGGTGCTGTTTAACTTTTTGTTTTCAGCAAATATAATGTGCAAATGTGGACCAAAAAAACTAAATCACCGTGTCAAATCGTATAAAAAAAACTGAAGATGGTGCCGACGACTTGACTGTGTTTCATTAACTAACTGATTCATTTGTCATACTTTTTTCGAATCGTGTTTAAATGTATAAATAAAATGACATGCCAATTGATGTGCTCTTAAAATGGGGGGAAAACAATAAAGTGGCATATATACACATATGCCATAACTACAAATCAGTCACATTCGGCGTAATAAAAATGATTGTAGGCGAAGGGAGCATGCGATCTTAAGCAAAATGAATAATTACATGTAGACATAACAAAACGATCGTTTCGTCCAAACAATCAATTGTTATATCATATGATGTTCATTCGTTCGCTCTTTTGTTTTATATGAGCAATTAGCTTCGACAATTCCATGAATGCGCATCATACAATCAATATTTATTTGTGACAATATTGTTTGAGAATTAAGCACGCTTTTGTTTAGATACGCAATCTTTTCTTTCTTTCTTTTCTTTATCATTCAAACCGTTTTCCGTGTTGCTTCTCGCTTTTGCTTGCGCTCTACATATCATATAAACATACACACAATTTAATTGGTCAGCAATGGTAATGCCGTATCTGTAGCAACTGTTCAATGTATAGTTTTTTTTTCTTTTCATATACGCGCTACTACATCAAATTCTAGTTTCGAGAGTAAACAAGTTTTATCATATTGAAAATGCCATTGAATTTTTGTGTTTCAATTCGCAGATATTTTAAATTTTATTTTGGTTTTAAACATAATTGATTTTAGACACTTTGCTTTCAACTCTTAAGACGAAGTAGTACTGTTCGACGTTCTTTTTTCGTCATCTTACCTGTGATGAATTTGATCGACGCAATGAATTTCTCAACATATTGAAATAATTTGGCAAAAAACTGCCATAACTACGAAACGATCGACGTGTTTGTGTTGAACTTGATGAGCTTGAATTTGTGCTAATGCTATCACAACTTGGTGTACGATCACGAATGCCCGACGATGTCGATGCTTGATTCAATGGTAATCGTTCGGGATCTTCTGGATCGTGACGATTTCGGGCGACATTACGCATTTTAAACATTCGACGCACTCGTTGCATTCTTTTCAATTTCATTTCATTCAATTCAATTTGAAGATAAATTTGTTTTGATTGACGGACACTTTCAAAGAAAAAAAAATGTTCGAAACTCCTTTTTTTGTTATTTAGTTTGAATCAAATGATTCTCTGATATATTTTTTTTTGTGTGTGTGCTTTTGTTTTTTATTGTGACCACAAACGTCAAGCCGTGGTGAAACCTTTTGTTGCCGACCGAGATATACCATCCATTTTCAGGGCTAATTCTTTGAATTTATCACCACAACCGTGTGTTGTGGTCTTTGTGACAACGTAAGAGAGTGAGAACAAAACAAATTAGCAATGGAAAAACAAATACTAGATTTAAAACAGTTCGATAAAGTACGATTTTCATTGTAACCAAAAAAAACTGAAATCAAAAGAATTATTCCGATAGATAGGCGGAAATATTTTGCAAACAGATTGAGGTAGTGATTCAATATCGAATCGAATTTTGTTTATTTTTATTTTGCGCTTCGGCCGGACATTTGCTTGGAAAATTTATAGAGGTTTTCTTTCATTTCTTTCCCAACTTGTTGTTTATAAACAAATTTATTTTTGAACATCTTTGATAATTGAATATAATAAACTCATTATATGACCATACTTGAACTCGGATGAAAGAAGATCTTGACAGAAATTGTAGATTATCAATGATGTAGTAAAAAAGAGACGATATTTAATTGAAAAAAAAAGGAATCAATTAAAAGAGTCAACGTTCAAACTGTTGTCATCGTTGCCCGATCAAATAGTCCGGCATTATTTACAAGCGCAATAGCAATTCGGTCTCAATTTCAAGTGCTTGCATAACGCGATAAAAACAAACTAAATAAATGATATTTTAGTGTGTCGTCTTTCTACGAATATATACGTGGGAAAAGTCAAGAGCCAGAAATCAAACGGCGTCACACTTATGAGTTTAAAACAAAAAGAAAATATATATGTGTGACTTCACATAGAACCAATTTTACTCGTTCGTTTGAAACTGGACGACACAATGACTTCGCTTATGCGTTCGCACAATTTATTTAAGAGAAAAAGACAATTTCGATGACATTTGTGTGTTTAAATCATGCACAATCATCACACACTGTCGCCATTTTGAATTTCCACTTGTGGTTATTTTCCGAAGTGTTGATTTGAAATGTCAAAGAATGAAATAAGATTTATTTTGTTATTTTTTGTTTTGACATATCGATACAGCAAATGTGGCTATACTTAGAAATCGTCAATCTAATCGAGAACGTTTGTCTATTTTGTTTGTTTAATTGGTTAATAATACACACAACGAAAATAAATCGAACTGTAACAAAAAAAAAACATTTTAAATGGGGAATATCTCTTGCCAATATTACATACGGGCCAAATATCAGCTCAATACAGAATCACTAATCAAATAAATTCGTTTGTGAGTCATTTTGATCGGATCATTGATGCATTTTTGAGGGCATCTTTGCATCCACGTTTTCAACTTAGACACACAAATGACGCACTCACTCACACACTTCACGTTTTAAATAAATAATAAGAAAACACAATGGGCTCCCGACAAACTTTACACATAAAAAAAAAAACAAAGAGAATAACAAACGATTTTAAATTTCACTCGACACACACGATTCAAGAATATTCAGAATCAGAAGATAATTTGATCTTTGTTTAAAATTTCAAAAATTCAAAACGATTCAATTCGGACAAAGAACAAAGTGGATTGAGTGATGTAAACTGACTAATCAATTGATTTTCCAATTGAACACCGATAACTGAATGCTTAGTGCCAAGACACACAAAAATTATATATATATTAATTGAAATGACAACAATCTCAAGAAGACACCGAGTGAAAAGACACCGAACGAAAAAAAAGAAAATAAATAAATAATATGCTACACTTATCGCATTGTGTTTGATCGAGTCGAACCAATACAGACATGACGATGGGACAGAGACAACAAAAAAACCATCGAAGAGTACAACACATTCGTCCAGTTTGGTAAAATGCATATCAAATGCGAAGATAGCAGACAACACCCAATGTCACATTGATTTCGAGAGATTAATAGTGAGACAAAGAGAGAGAGAGAGTGATAGAGGGGGGAGGGGTGTTGTAAAAAGGGAGAGATATTGAGAAAGAGATACATGGAAGACACCACAAACAATATGCAAAAAATTAATTGTGTGCCAAAGTGAAGTGTCAACAATTTGCGGCTTTTAAGGTAGTCATTCGTTGTCATTCAATTGTGTTGTGTTTCACGACAGATTGCTTTTGTACAGCAAAAAAAAATGTTTAAAAACACAGTTAAAAAAATCACATTCTATTGTCGTGTCAATGTGTTGAAACCGTTTTATCACCAAATATTACCAGATAAGATAGTGATCTGATCACGCACACACATACAGATAAACGCACACATTCGCTTCAAATTGAACAATTATTGTCGCTTTGTTTTGTCTGCTTAACATGAATTGAAGGCTGTCAACACAACTTTTTTTTGCTTCAAAAATAAATCCTCATCCTTCTTGCAGAAAAGGTTAACATTTTCTAATTTCGAAGAATCTATACTCTATATACGACATTCTTTATGTTAAACGGCATCTTTCGACGCAATGTAATTAAAATGGCCAAAATAGTGAATTCCTTTTTGTTAAAAATAAAAATAATTGGCCAACACTTACGTATCAAAGGTCGTAATTTTTCGTAATTTGTCGGAATAAATTGAAAAATTTATTTTGATTAACAATTCGTTTGAATTTAAAATTGAAAAATAAACTGAACGCTTGACAGAGTGTAAAACTGACTGGTTCAGATTTCGCTATGAAAACAACCGTTAAATGAACAAAAATGAATGCGAGTGTAAAATTGTCTGTGTGAGAAATAAGCAGCAAAAAAATGGTGTCTATTTTTAGGCGTAATGAATCATTTTGCATGCAGCCGATACCGCATTCTGGCATTAATTCATATTTCCAATTGAAGCTATGGATTTGAATACCATGCGGTGAGTTGCCACATAAACAACGATAGAATGAACATGTGCCATTGGCACACGTGACAGAAACCTTCTAGTAGTAATATAAAACAATGTAATACTTTCCAACCCACCTAGAAACGATTGTAAAAACACTGAAAATATCATCAATAATCAGATGGATGTGTGTGTGTGTGCTTTTGTTGATAAGAATGACCCTGAACACGGTAGTCTTCAGCGAAAAAGTGCGATTTTCTTCGATTAATTTATGATTTTATGACATGCGACCGACTTCGTCAAATTACGGCAATTTGTAAACAGAACATGGATACACTTCACCGATTTGCTCGCGATTTTCATGCAAATTTCGACATTGGAGTCTCTTTCACCATCAATCACTGACATTTTCAATCAACAAAATTGGCATTTTGACATGTTCGTACACAGTTTTTCTCACTAAATCAATACCAGTCACAAAGTAAACCGCACTGTGATCTCACATACATATAGATTGATGACTCTGATGGAGTATCACATATTAGATTGGTGTGAACAGTATCGGTTTCAAAAATGCATAGTTTATCCGATTTGTCTTAGTAAGAAAATTATTGAAGTAGAAGCAAATTTTGAAATTCTACGAAAAAACATTGATTATACTCGCTCACAATCGAATTTGCGATCAATTTAGAGTGTACACTCAATTTGCACACACTGCACATTTAACGCAAATTCATCGTCGATCAATAAACCGAAAGCGCATGCAAATCAACACACTCATGTTATCGCTCTATAATTTGTTGACACTGCTTGTAATTAAAGTATCGACAGTAAAAATGATGTCGAATGGGTCTGGTTTATCATTTTAATTTATAAAATAAAAAATATTGATTAACTTACCCGAATTTAGTGTTTCGATGGGAATACTGTTACTGTGAAATCGTTTGTTGTTTTTTTCAAGTGAATTTTTTTTTCTGTTTTGTTCGCCGATTGAACAAAAATGTACGATAAGTACTCTTGTTGTTTGAGAAGGACTCGGCAAAAATGCTCACATGTATAACATATACACGCACCATGAAAAATAATCCAATGACGTTAAAACCCAAAATCAGATTGGGTATTTTGATTATTGTCAATTTTTTTTACTTCTTCTTCTTCTTCGTTTTAATTCGGCGGAAACACTCACTTAAAATATATGTATACGTGTTACACCACAATTATGTCGATTTATTCGTAAAAATGTTATTTTTGTTTTTGTGCCTTTTGGCTCTTTGTTGTATTGGATGATTTTTTGTAATTTATCGTCTCATACACACACACACACATACATACGATAATGAGAGAGACGAACAACAACAATAACAACAGGATTTTTCGGTCTGTGATAAAAATGTTTATGAATTAGAGTAAAACGATTACACGCACATCTATTGTTTTTTAACAAACGGCCGACGTATTCACATACACACTTAAACTTATGCACAAAACACAGCTAGTTAAAACGGTTTTTTGTTTATGTTCCTTCACGTCTTTTACAGCTCACCTTTCTTTGTTTTCGAATTTTATCTAGTTCTGGTTGAAAACCCATTGAAATAACATCCAAATTCCATGCAGATTAGATTGGTTGCTCGTCCTCTCTCTCTCTCTCTCTCTCTCTCATACGTTTTTATCACATTTGGCTTTGTTCCGTGTGTCTGTGTATGATCGTCACGTAAACAATTTATTGTGTCTATCTAATATGTCGATTGAATTATTGTATTGGTATCAAAAAAATGGTCACGCATTTTTTAAAAAAGGGGGTCCGAATCCATTTTTTCGGTCTAAATAGGTGAATGTCACTTGGCAACACGCATCTGTAATTTGTAAAAAGAGCATTAGAAAAAAGTTTTTGGATAAATAAAAACAAATAAAACACTTTCACATCTCTAGTTAATAAGCTAATTGCTAATGCTGAGCACACGCCACTGAAATTATCGATTCATATCCTTGAAAACAAAAACAAAAAACCACCAACCGAACTGAAAACTTACAAATCGAAATGAGGCGAAGCAATTAAAAACAAAATATACATACTGAAAGTAATCATTAAATGCTTGTGCAAAATGTGAGTGGGAAAAGGTTTGACATAATTTTTTTTAGAAATTATTTCGTATGACATGTAGTGTTTGTATCTCATTCATATAATATGAGCATAAATTCATAGTATGAAGTTTTAATGATTCATGAATATCAACATTGTCGCCGACACACATGCACACAGGTACACAAACAGCTGGGCGACCGAACCAAGAAAAATTGTTGTACTTTTCACAATTGAGTCACTGGTTGATATCAATACACATTTCGGAATGCATGCACTAGCACGAACATTTTAATTGAACATTGTACATGTATGACACGGTGTTTCCTAATTTTTCGGTCGTTTTTTTTTTCTCTCTCTCTCTCTCTCTCTATTGCAAAAGTACTGAAAGAACTGCTGGCTATAAATAGCCGCTCCGTTAGAAGCATTTAACTGACAACTTTGTCGCACAATGTGAATAAAGCAATCGAAGTAAAAAAAAGCGCAGAAACGAAAAAAAAATCACCGAAAGTTTTTGTTCGATTCTGATGAAATGGAGTCGCATTAAGTTGTCAATGCAAATTGCTTTCGATCGATACCGGATTCGCATTTTTAAAGATTTGTTTTCAGTGTATGTGTCACCAAACAGCAATTGCCAAACAGAAATCGTGTGAGCAAATCGAAAAATTCTAACTAAAATGTGGTACAATTCATCGGACTACATTGGTTTCTTTATTTTTTCCTTTGGAAAAAGGTCACTTTCGTTCAAAACACGAAACAAAATAGAACCAAATTAATATTGCGCTACACCAATCGGGTTCGTCGTAACAAAAACAAAAATGTTCTATTCTCTTTGGTGATTTTCTTTCACATTGCAATGTACAACTGTTCGATGCTGAAGTTCATTTCCTTTGTCGATAAAAAAGTGCACACACATATCAAGAATATCTGAATTTAGGAGTGTGTGTGTGCCTCTGCCTGTTTGCACTGGCTTGACATCTGTTTCATAAAACAATAGAAGTGAATGAAAGTCATTAAATTACGGTATTACGTACGAAATAAACCAACAACAACAATTCACATATACACCGAAAAAAAATTGCACAAGAGTGAAAGCCAAGTGACATTAAAAACCAACTAGAAAACTTCAATCGAACGAACTTGTGTGTTTTGTGGAAAATGTTACTGCAAAACCATAAATCAATTTGAAATTTTGAAAAAGGAAACGCAAAAATTACGGCACACCGAAAATCACATCAAACACAAAAAAAAACCGAAATGATTGTCGACAACAACCAAAAAAATAAAATCGACACCACACAATATCAGCGATTCATATGTGAGAAATAGAATTTTCAATTCGAGTGCTGCCAATGTGCGCGATTCATTTTTGTTTTCGTTTTTGTATGCTCGCTCTTAGTCTCTCTCTCTTTCTTTTCTCATATCATCCTTGCTCCTTTGCGCTCCTCAATCAATGCGCATTACACATCTCTTTCTGCACGTGTAATACATTCATTTTTACAAACGTGCTGGTATCATCTATGTGTGTAGATTTCCCACTGGCTGCCTCAAAACAGCTGTCATTCGCATGACAAAATGTTTCACATGAAGTTGGCCGTCACATTAATGAAATACACACACACAGGCGCATACATGTACACAGGCATACGGTTATGGGTAGGTTTGTCTCTCTTTCCCCATTACATTTTATTCATTTGTCGCATTTTCGTACATAACATCACATTCAACGGTTTTGTTTAACTTTGCGTCGGCATTAACAATTTATACCACTGTCAGTGTATGTTTTTGCCGTGTTTAATTTTCGATTCAAAACACAAAAGTGGCTTTTAAGCGCCAATTCATTCACACCATTTATTTATCAGTGTATCAGTTTGTTTTGCTGCTGTCAACGACAGAAATTTTTGTGAATATGAACAGAGAGTGTGTGTGAGAGAGAACAGAAAAAATACATAATAATTTTTTTACACAAGAATTCATCGAAAACAATTTTACATTGAACGAAAAAAAAAGAACAAGAAATTTAGTTAATCATTTTTAAAAAATTTAGTCAATTAAATTAAAAACCACAAACATTGTATGCAATTTCATCTCATTAGCTTGGTATTTTTCATGCCAAACAAATAGTGTGATCGTAATGCGGTAAATTTGTTTTTGTTATTGTTGTTGGTAACAAAAGACAGACACATTGATCAAATGATTCGAAACCAAACCACAAATTTTCAACATGAAAACCGACAGCGATTCCAATAATTCGGCAATATTTTCATTGCGAATTGTATCGATTGATAATTATATGAAGGCACCGTTATTTGGATTAGACACATGCAATTCGGAGTTTCGGGCCGATGAAGTAAAACAAGTAGGTTACGCTGATTGATTTTTTTCAAATTTTTTTTTTTTTTTTCGAAATTAAAATAACATTTAAAAAAAATACCAATTTTTGTACGTAGGTGCCGGTCATTCGAATATTTGGAACCGATTCGAATGGTACAAAAACATGCGCTCATATTCATGGTGTATTTCCATATTTGTATGTACCGTATGCCGGTGGCGATGCGGTCGGTGAGTCAGATCGTTTGGCATACCAATTGGCATCGAGTCTGGACAAAGCCATCAACATTTCAATGGGACAAACAAATTCAAATACACAGCATGTCTTTAAAGTTATTTTGGTGAAAGCAAAGTAAGTATAATCAAATTCCATTGTATCCATTCTGTGTGTTTCTCACTAAAAAAATTATCTACTTCTTTTTCCCCTCTTTCGTAAAATGCAGACCGTTTTATGGCTATCATAAAACTGAACATAAATTCTTAAAGATATTCCTTTACAATCCTGTATTTATTCGACGTGCAGCTAACTTACTACAAAATGGTGCAATTCTCAGTCGAGTGTTTCAGCCCCATGAGTCACATGTACCGTACATCTTACAATTTATGATCGATTATAATTTATATGGCATGAGCTTTATGCATATACCAAATAAGTTGGTGCGATATCGTCAACAGGCCCATACAGGCAATTGTGAATTTGATTTGAGTGACGATAGTGAATTGAATGACGAGATTTTGCGAAATATTGATCCAAATCAGATTTTAGATCGAAAAATTGAACGAATGTCTACCTCAAAACAAGAAATCGATTTAAGTGCGGCCGTTATACTTAATCGATTACAAATTTCAATGAACGATGAAGATAATGAACATGCTAATCCGGGCATCGCGTTTTTGTGGAGCGATGAACGGGGACGTAGAAACAAAATGGATGGCACGGTGAGTTATTATATACTGTGAATAGTGAACTATATTGCAAAATCATCTGTAATATGTGCATAACTGCATATATTTCGTGTATATTTCGTCTATGGCATGTTTTTTCATTCTCTTTTGTGCGGATCTTCTTCGATTCTGTGTGATGAATAGAACGCGAATATTGTGTATAAATTTGTATGAACGAATAGATAAAAGCCCCTAGACAACATTGCTTACTAACGCCACCAAATAACGTCATATAATTCTATATAGTTCTGCGGTTGCCAGCGGTACTAATCTCTAATAAAGCGTTGCCGAGCTGTCATTATTTCCATGCCCTGAAAAAAATCTCGAACAAAAAATATTTGTTTTTTTTTTTTAATTAATTTTTAAAATTAATTTCGTAGCCACCGTCAATGGTGCCAACACCGGAGGCAACTCAGGATCGTGACATCTTAACATCGGTTGAAAGTGAGTTATTCCATCAAGCGGCGCTAAATCGACGACTGGAACAATTTCGTGCCGAAAGTCCGTCCACACAATCATCGGATAGTTTGCTTGAACAAACCATGAATCGAAGCAATGCCAATCGAAAATTTGATTTAAATCAATTTTTACAAAATTCAGTCTATCCAGCCGAATGGACGTCGAACCAAAGCCAATTGAATGATAAATTTATTTTGGATGCATCATTTCTCGTTGATCATTTAAAAGTCATAAAAACGACACCAGCCAATTCGACTGAAACACAATCGTTCGACACAAATAGCCAACAATGGGATAATGTGCAATTCGATCCAAACGAAACGTTTGTCGATGAAGAGCTCGTTTTAAGTTTAACACAAAAATTATCGAATCAAACGCTGCTCAATGAAACATTGAATGAAAATGAAAATGAAGTTTTGGATATATTTGAACTGATGGAACAAGATGAAACACATGATGTCACATTACGCATTGATGATGATAGTGTGTTGGCTCCGCTAAGTCAAAAAGAATTGACACACTTCAGTCAACCAAAGAATAAAAATGACAAGAACGATCACATCGCATTATTCGAAGACGAAGATTCCGATGATGATCTACTAAATGAATTTTCCATGAGCATACTAGAACGGTAAGATAATATCAACAACAATTGTCAACTTGTTTTGCTTTTGAAAATCTAACCTTAAATTATGTATATTTTCTATATCGTTCAGAGCCGAATTGAAAATTCCGCAATTGGATGGCGCTTTTGATAGTCCGAAGAAGCAACAAAGTGCATTCAAAAAAGGTGCAATGAAATCAAATGCGCAATCACCATCACGAAGTGCAAAAAAATACACACCACTCGACATTGTCATATCAAAAACACCAAAGTCACTAAAACCCACCGATCTGTTAATGTATGTATACCAAATATCATTTTATTTTCAGTTTGGTTAAATGAATTCGAAGAATAATCGAATTGACATGATACGATTCTATTTGCAGACCGAAATTGTGTCTTGAAAGACAAATGATGTTGAAGATTGAAAGATGTGATTCACCCGCATCAAAACTGCCAAAAACGTACACAATTGGTGCAGTAGTAGCTGCATCAAAGGCAAAATCACAAGCAAGACGGGCATCAATGTGTCAAAACACTACAAATGAACAAACAACGTTGAAACAACAGCAACAACCACAATCGCCTCAGCAACAACAACCACAACCACAACCACAGAAGAAACTATTACAAGATCAATGCGACAAGCACAGTCAACAAAAAGAACAAACACAAATACAATGTGATCTGCAACAAAACGATTCGCCGCCATTTTCTGAAATTCCTGAAAAGTATCGAAATATTTTGAACAAATCGCCAGTCGTCAAATTAATCAAATACAACAATATCGAAGAATCGTTCCGAGGAAAAATATCAACAACACCATCACCAACATCATCCACACATTCAAACATGTAAGCTTTTCTTTCTTCCGACATTTTGAACGTTTTTCGTTTCATTTGAAATTCGATACAGTTTTTTTTTTGTTTTAATTGTGAGAAGAATGAACAAATATGACTTGAAGACGAGTATAAATTTTTAATCGAGATAAATATTTTAAAATAAAAAAAAAATAATTCGGTTGTTATTCATTGATATAAAATCAAGTAAAATAAATATGTGTTTATAAAAAACAAGTCATAATCTCTCAGATAGATAGAATGAAAATAACAAAAGAAAAATATGACCAACTCTCTTATAGGCAATCGAAGGATGAAGAGACTGTCTATGACACAAAACAAGATAGAGACACGGCAAAACGAAAGAAATCGACTACTGACGAAGATGATGAGACTATTGAAACAACACCCGAAACACCGCTCCGTCGCCGTTATCCGAAAAGAGCACCAAAGCCGCGACAAGATCTGATTCAAAGAACAAATTTATTATCATTGTCAAACAAAACCAAGCCGAAGAAACCACGAAGACGCGCCAAAGATGATCTCGATGAATTGAATAAAATGGATTTTTGGTATTCATGGTATAAATGGTCGGATTGTAAATTGTCCAAACGCTACGATGAAGAGCGACAATTCTTTCCACAGCCCGGCCCATCCAATTTGAATTACTACGAAGACGATAAAATTCCCGGATACTATCGATCGCCGAAGAAAACAACACCATCCAGCAACAGTAAAGCCAAACTGTTGACACCAAAATCAAATGGAATGAAACGATCACGAACGATCACAAAGACGACGTCACCTCCACAAAAACGGTCATTGCGAAAAACCAAAATGCAAAAACTAAACAATCATTCCAAACGTACAGATTCGCCGAAAGAAGGTGGATCGTCTCCATTGAGTGTGCATTCGGATTGGGAAAATGACATTCACATACAAAGTTTCTATGAGGAATCAATGATGCAATATTCACCGTCACCAACACAAAAATCTAGCGATGACATTGTTTCCCCAAATTCGAATGGTGTGGCACAGGAAAACAGCGAATCACTTGCAAACACAACAATTTCAACACCAACAATGTTAAAATTTATCGAAAATGTGAAAGATTCATCCAGCGAATTGAAAAATCGGCCAAAGCGAAAAATCTGCACCGACACGTGCACCATAAAACCGGCCAACAGTGTACCATGCCCGCGTGAAATATCAAATTCGAATGATGTGCCAAAGTTAATACATAAAGTACCATTCTACAGTGATCCGAATGATGTGAAGGCGCACAATTCGAAGAAGGAAATCGGCAATACCGTTTTACAATTAAACGGATACTCTGTAAACGATTTCGAACCATTCAAGTCCGAACAGAATGTCATCGGCATGAATAGGTGGCAGCGTTTAATCGGTTTTCAAGCCATGCAAAGTTCGCGACGTCGTCGCGATCCCAAAGCATTGACCGATGAACATTCGATGCGACAATTTTTGGCACAAGAGAAATCAGTACAAATAATGACACACAACCGTCCACCATCAAATGACGATGTTGACAAATGGCTTAATACACGGAATCAAGTGAACAACAAGAAGCGAAAATTGGCGCCGATTGTAATCGATCTCGATGGTGATGATGATTATGACGACGACAACGACATCCATGAAAATCCGGAGAAAATTGACGGAGAAAAAACCAGCAAGCTCAAAGAAAATAAAAAAAGTGTTGCCGAATCATCGCCAAAGACGCAAAGCTCTGCAATCATTCGAAAACTTCGTTCGCGTAAAGATATAACCGTATCGGTCGTATCAAAACGCAATCAACGAACCATTTTGAAATCACAATCGGACGATAAAAACATTGTGCAAATTGATGATGATGATGACGATAACGATGTGGTTTGCATAGATGATGTACAAACCACATCCACAATCAAGCAATACAATCAAAATTCATTTAGAAAATTGGTACGTTTAGCACAATGATTCCGATTTTGCGGAGCAAAACAAATTATCAAATTGATTTTCATAGATTCTATTTTTTGTTGCCAAAAAAAGAGGAAAAACAATTATTGATTAAAGAACAATAAAATCGATTGTTAAAAAAAAATTGTATATCTTTTTTTTTTTTGGAAAAAAAGAACACCCTTTCGTATTTTTGTTTTTCTTTAGCAAATGGAAATTGATTTCTCTCTCTTCAACAACAAACAAATTCGAAGCCAAGTTTTTCCTTCCATTCCATTCATCTTAACTATCAAATCGCAAAAATTTTGCAAATATTTCGTTTTCCATTTGCAGTCCGATTCTCAGCTTGAAAATTCCAAAATGCGTGCCCATTTAAATTTAGACGATACAATATCCCGTCCAAATTCAACGGAACTGAGTTTCGGCATTGATGGTGGTCCGATGGAAAATTCATTCGGTTTTCGTTTAAATTTGGAAAATTTTCAATGTGCCAAATCAAATATTGAGGTAAGTAATTCATAGGAAATTTCAGTCTGCTTGAATCAAACGTATCATGAAATCAATTTGTTACTTTTAGCACAATTACTTGACGATATTATCACTTGACATACACTGTCAAACGCGATCCACTCTCTTGCCCGACCCCGTTCACGATGAGATTATGTGTATTTTCTATGAGATTCACAATGATGTGCCACCGCCAACGTCAAGTGACAGCGAAGATTCTTTAAGTCAGCAGGCGTCAGGTGTGATTATCAACACAAACAAGCATCCAGATATCAAACGTCATCGAATGGCAACCCAAACCCACGTAATATTGGTGAATACCGAAACGGATCTGTTTATGGAATTGGTACGGCTGATACGAAAATGGGATCCCGACATATTTGCCGGCTATGAAATTGAAATGTCATCATGGGGATATGTTATCCAACGAAGTCAAGCGATCAATGTGGATCTTGTGCCACTTATCTCACGCATTCCATCACAACGCGTTGCCAAATTTCGTCAAACCGACGATGAAAATCCACAACACGATGAGTTTATTGGTTTTGAATATGATTCAGAGTACAAACTCCATGGTCGAATATTATTGGACGTGTGGCGATTGCTAAGAGGTGAAATTGCGCTTACTTCATATTCATTCGAAAATATTATGTACCATGTGATGCATAGACGATGTCCAATGTATTCACATGAGAAATTGACACGACTTTGGAATGAATCGATTCATCGATGGATTGTCGTCGAATACTATTTGAATCGGGTCAAAGGCACTTTGGAAATTTTGAATCAACTGGATTTGATTGGTCGAACTTGTGAATTGGCTAAATTATTTGGTATACAATTTTATGAGGTGCTGTCGAGAGGCTCACAATTTCGTGTTGAAAGCATGATGCTGAGGTAATGACGGGTGTCAATTGGCTGCTTAGTGGATGCCATTAGATATATTTTTTTACTCTTTCTCTCTTACAATATTTTTTTCAGAATAGCGAAACCGCGAAATTTAATACCAGTATCGCCGAGTGTTCAACAACGAGCTCATATGCGTGCACCTGAATGTTTACCGTTGATACTGGAGCCACATTCTCGATTTTATTCCGATCCATTAATTGTATTGGATTTTCAAAGTTTGTATCCCAGCATGATAATCGCCTATAATTACTGCTTTTCAACGTGTCTTGGTCGTGTTGAGCACTTGGGACAGTAAGTACAATCTCATTATTCCTTCCAATATACGGTCATTTCTAACCAAGAATCGATTGAATTTAGATCTCAACCATTTGAAATGGGTGCGTGGCAGTTGCGTGTTCCGCTTCGACTAATTGAAAAACTAAGTGAGAAAAATCTGATCACAATATCACCGTGTGGAGCCGTATTTGTGAAGTCATCAGTTCGTGAAGGTGTTTTACCTCGTATGCTTCGTGAAATTCTCGACACCCGTCTTATGGTCAAACAGTCAATGAAATTACATAAAAATGATAAATTGTTGCAACGAATTTTGCACTCACGTCAATTGGGATTGAAATTGATGGCAAACGTTACATATGGTTATACGGCCGCAAACTTTAGTGGTCGAATGCCGTGTGTTGAAGTGGGTGATAGTGTTGTGAGCAAAGGACGCGAAACACTTGAACGAGCCATCAAAACAGTTGAAGCAAACAAAGAATGGGGATGTCGTGTTATATACGGTGACACGGATTCAATGTTTGTTTTGGTACCGGGTCGAAGTAGAGAAGAAGCATTTCGTATTGGCAATGAAATTGCAGACACCGTTACCAAACAAAATCCATTCCCGGTTCGGCTGAAACTTGAAAAAGTCTATCAACCATCGATTTTACAAACAAAAAAAAGATATGTGGGCTATATGTACGAAACACCAGAACAAAATACTGCGACGTATGAAGCCAAGGGCATTGAAACGGTTCGACGTGACGGATGTCCGGCGGTGGCAAAGGTGAGATAAACATTGCCAATTTGCCATTTTGTTGTGCGTGAAAATGATTTTCTGATTAAATTTTCTTCTGTCCGGTACAGATTCTGGAAAAAACGTTGCGAATTCTCTTTGAAACGTATGATGTAAGCGTGGTAAAGCGATACATCTGCAAGCAATTCACGAAGATTTTATCCGGTCATGCAAATGTTCAAGATCTTATCTTTGCCAAGGAATTTCGTGGTATTAACGGCTATAAACCAGGTGCATGTGTGCCATCACTTGAATTGACCAGGTATGTTTAAAGAAATGCTAGAGACTGTTCAATCCTGCGCAGTACTTTGAACGCGTTTTCTTTTATTTCATTTCTAAATAATTTGTATCTCTTTTACCGAAAAAAACAACAGAACCGCCATGCAAATTGATCGTCGAGCCGAGCCGCGCAGAGGTGAACGAGTTCCGTATCTTGTGATTAATGGTCCGCCCGGTCTTCCATTGATACGTTTAGTTCGAAGTCCACATGAATACCTAACAAATGAAGCGCTTAAAATCAATGCCATGTATTACATCACAAAAGTATTAATTCCGCCATTAAATCGTTGTTTATTGTTAATTGGTGCTGATGCAAATCAATGGTTTGCCGATTTACCACGTAAATCGCAATATATTCTATCATTAGATGTGGCATCGAACATTTTAAGCAATTCAAATAAACAGTGGGGCTCTACGTCAGACAAATCGTTACCGCACATCAGAGGCAAAAAGAGTACCATTTCACAATATTTTTCAACAACAAATTGCGTGTGCGATTGTGGTGAACATACACAGAATGGAATTTGCTCAAAATGTTTGGAACCGCGTCGTGCACAACAAAGTGTTTTAATTCTAACCGATAAGTGTATGCAATTGGAACGCAAAGTTAATTTATGCCTTGAGGTGTGCTCGGCATGTTGTGGCCAATTAGTTGATACCAAGTGCAAGTCACTAGACTGTTCGGTTTTATTTATGTTAAATCGATGGAAACGAGAATCAAAACAGATTCATTTCTATCGACAATTAATTTCAAAACATTTCTAATCATAAAACACTCACCATCACAGTATTATTCAATGAAACTAATTTTTATTACTTACATATTGTTTTTTTTACTTCTTTGTTTTGAGAATTAGATTTTAAGAGGGTTTTTTTCGTTCAAGTTTGTATTTATTTGATGCTTAGAATAAATCAGCGATAAGCATCGTAAATTGTGATAAAGAAAAAGAGCACGAAAAAGTTGAGTTCACCGAAATAAAATTCCATTTACATAAATTATAATAACAAAAATTGTCGTCTTTTAATTTTTATAGATTTCAATGTTATTGCTCTGAGTTGAGAGATGAGATTTAAAAAAAACCAAAAATACTTATCTCGAATACAACATAAAGAAAAAAGACAGTTGGATTTTTCTTTACCTTTTATTTTAGTCAAAGATTATGTGTGATGGTAAAAAAAGTCCCGTCTTGGAGGTAAAAGTACTTGAAGATAAAAAAAAATCCCAGGCATGGTTCCAAAGTACAAAATCCTTTGTACTATTGTAAAGTACCACTTCTTATAACCTTTGCTGTTCATCTCACAGTTTGCACATGTAGTATATGTTTGTTTTTCATTCGGTAATTTTTGTTCCCATAAATGACAATAGTTCAACTATAGAAAAAACTTATGGAATGTCAATACATGCTCTCTTCCATGATGCTTGATTTTTTTCTCTTTCACTGAAGCCATAGATAAAACTGAAAAACGCATGGAAACCCAGGTAAAGTGTGCAACGGTGGCATTGCTTGCCTTGATTACCCCTCTCTATACAGTTCAATTTGATAACAAAGATGATGGTTTTGTTTATTTAAATGAAACCTAATCCAATTACTTTATTTTATGATTAATGACAGCTAATACGAAGTGATAATGAGTTTGTTTATTATTTATGGTTGAGTGTTTTCAGCGTCGGTTTGGATATTTGGCGCGTGCAAATTCTTCAATGCGTTCCAAAAATCTTTCCCTGTGAATTAAAGAAAAACGTAATTCTATAAAAAAATTTGCTCAAAAAAACGTTTCGTTGCGTTGTATACCATGCCGACCATCCTTCGCCACTGACAGGCAATAACGTTTGAATCTCTGACGCAGTAATAACACCGTATCGATGGCCCAATTCAGTTAAGCGCGACAGTATGATTGCCAGTTCGTCTGTTGTAAAACTATACATTTCGCCATGTAGTTGAATGCTTTCATTCTGGATCTGATCTGGAATGCTTGTTTTTCGTCCTTTTCCCATTTCGATTGATCTAAAAAAAAAGACACACACAGTGATATTGTAATAAGATGAATTATTAGATACATTGCAACATGAGAGATTGTTATTGGATGCTCCGACGTCATGTTGAAAAAAGCAGACAAAAAATGAAAACCGTTATCTATATTGATTTCATGGAAATCGGAAACACAAAAGATAGCCGGTTTTTAAGAAATGATGTAACCAATATTGTTTTGCAAACAATTCAAATGCGTACGGCGTCAATGTAAATAAATGACAGCTATTTCGAAATTGTATATATTTTTAATGTTCTATTTAAATTTGCAGATCGTTTCGAATTTATCAACACTAACTTGATCTTTTTTAACCACAAATGAAATATTATCAGTTGCGTTGTTGCACCTTCAATGAAATCCACTTTTCAAATCAAACATTTGCATCGATGCACTAAACAAAAATTCAAAATTGAACGTTTCTGTACACCAAACACACATTTTGGCAGTTTCATTAGTATAAACGTGCCATAACATTAAACGTCAAAACATTGCTGCACAATCAATTTGTATTTGTGCAAGCGGTGTGTACTGAAAACCAATTGTCTCGTTAGCAAAAATCTATATTTATTCACTTTGTAACCGAATGTGATAAAAAAGTATGTCTCTTATGTTGAAAATAAAAACCAAAGCTGTAACGTAGATGAGTGTAATGTTGAATAAAACGATCATAAGCCATTATCGTATGAGGATTTGTCGAACAAATAATTTCACTGTTTCTTAATTAATTTTACTCCAAATACATGTCGTACACCTCAAACAAACGTCACATATGAAACTAATGGAATTGAAACAATTCAATGCGATTGACTAATGAATCAAATAAAACGTTTTTGTATTGATACATGTTACTACTCTTGATTTTTGTTTTGACATAGTGCGAGCTAAAAAATGTGAATGACAATTGATATGATCAGTGAACGTTTCATTCAATTCAAAAGGGCGTTTTTTACCAGTTTCAGGATTTTTTTTTTTTAAATAAAACATGCAAAAATTTATATTCTGATCGCTGGAAATATTAATAATAATATTTATGCACCGCCAAGACTGCCTGAATGTCCGTTTAAATAATCTCGCTGTGCACATGTTAAATGTTATAAAACTGACAAAAAAATATGTTCATAAAGACCGAACAAAACACTATTTTGATTTGATCATAAAAACACACAAATATAATCACAGTGAATTGTGAGAGAAATTGGACCGAAAATTGATTGCAGAACAACAATTACAATTGAAACTTACAATTTTCACGATACATATATGCTTATTTTTTTCTATACATGGTCTTATGAAACTTAGCCAAGTTCGAGTGGTAGTATTTTGTTTAAAAAAAAAATACTTTTCTTAATGTCATCAAATTTATTTGAATAAATTTCAACAAAAAATAAAGTTTTGAATATTTTCATTTGAAGAAGTAGATTTTGATTTTGTCCACGTTGAGCAATTGTGGTTGTTTTGGGCAGCTTATAATTGGAAGAGTGATGTCATTGCTTTAACAACAGTGCTTAGAAGTCCTGAAAAAATGTTATCATCAGACTCTGAGGCCCTTTCTTTTAATTCGTCTTGCAATTTCTTATTCGAATCCAACAATTCGGTCTTTTCCTGTAACAATCAATCAATGCAATTCAGTTAAATTCTATTTAATATTAACGACGAATCGTCGACGGGTGAGCCATTTTTGTTTTGCATATTGACAGAGCTCTGAAGTGACTCACTTGAAAATCTCTTCGTTTTTCATCATTCACATATTTGATATGTACATAGCTCATATCCATGGCATTTTCAAGACGATATTGAAGCATCGAGTCTCTTCCACTGTTATCTTGTTCAGTTTTAAACTATTTTAAAGAGCATATGTTACTATTATGAGATGTGTTTCTGAAATGAGGTGAAACATTTTCGATTCAAACCTTTGATAAAATGTTTTGTTTTATGCTTTCATGAATTTCGTTCAATTGTGATTTGCCATAGAATGAATCACTTTCAATGAGTGTTTTTTGCATCCCATTTGTATACCGTCCCAAGCAATTGTTGAACAATTCCAAATTTTTTGCATCTGCTCTTGCTTCAGCTAAAGCCATTTGCATCTGTTCTTCTCTGGCTTCAGCCCTTGCTTTTGCCGCTGCTTCTGCCGTTTTATTCTTCAGATCCTAAATGGAATAATATATTTAATTCGAGTTCATTAAGAAATTCGAACAAATGAATGCGACTACAAAGCTTACTTCAGTAAATTTGCGTTTATTTTCATTTTCCTGCTGGAAGCGATTGTAAGCAGCTCCAATTTCATTTTCAAGTTTGTCCCGGAATGTTTGGTTCAATTCATTGTTATTGCGCAACTGTTGCGCTTCAAACTATAAAAATACAGCTTAAGTGTGGAAAAATGTGCCAAATTTGAATTTGCAAACGTTCTTACCTTTAGAAAGGATTCATGTTTGGTAGACTCGTGCATTTGCTGCAAGTCCCGTTGATTCAAAAATGATTCAATTTGGCCTGTGGACTTGTACATTGAATCGTTGTAGAACTTTGAGCAGTCCATGTACAACACCTGGATATTCGCTTTCGCTATAGCCTAATTTGATAAGAACAATCGTTAATTTCGTGAATGTTTTCTACTCAAATGGCACAGTTGCACTGACAATAGCCGAACATTCACCTTTGAATTATTTTCTTTCTCTTCGTTTGCCTGTCTGAATGAATTATATTTCGTTTGAATATCTTTGGCCAGCTTATTACGGAATGGTCGCACTATTTCATCGCCACCAAGTGTCGGTTGTATTGCAAACTATATCGAAGAGCACATTTACATAAGATAAAAATATCAATATCAAATGGAAATCTCCATTCTATACCTTGGACAAAGCGTTTGCCTTGGCGTCATCGTGAATTTCTTTGAACTCAATCTGATTAAAATATGGCGCAATCTCATTGTGCGATTTCTCTTCGATGCGTTGGTTCATTGAATCAACATAAAAGTCCAAACATTCGATGAACGCTGCCATAATAGATGCCAATGCAGTGCCCTGTTTAACAAGAAAAAAATGCTCATTTTCGTGAAAATGTTCCAAAACAATTAACAAACCGCCATCACTGTGTTCGGCCGCGGAGTTTCTTCATCATTGAAAATGGTAACATATGTTTGTAAATATGTCACCAAATCACGGGCTCGTATTTTCTGTCCGTTGATTTTCTTCAAAATCAGATTTTCGGGTGCGAGAATTGATGGCACTAAACTTTTCAAATGTTCAATGAATTCAGCGTCAATTTGACTCAAGTCTCCGTTAATATTTCGTCCAGTTGCAACGGCAGAACCCGGGCTAGGCATCAAATATGCACCGATTTCATTGAAGCTTGCCTTGAGTCGACTTCTCAATTGTTTCATTTCGGTTGTGTGATCGGAACTTTCGTTCAATATTTCATCAATATACGTTTCTCCATTGCCGTATGGAATTTCAGTAGGATGTGGCCAATCGCGGATGATGAAGAGCAACTTGTGAAATGGTATTTCGTTCGTTTGTTGCATTGCAAGCCGACCGTACTCCGTAAATAGTTCCAAATTTTGTAAATCGTCTTCTTGAATGTTCTGCATGACATTACAGCATTGAACCGACGATAGCATCATGCTGATTGCAAAAATTGTTGTATTATTCTTCAATGATGTTCGACTATCGAAAATTCCTTGTGTATCCATTAGCAGGATCGCCACTTTTTCACCGTTTGCGAAATCATGTGTGAAAATTTCCGACCACATATAAATGCCGGTAGTTTTGGGCTGATGACCGCCTGCAAATTCAAATCCGTTCAATCTATTGCCAGTTTCCTTTTCACCCAACCAATCAGACACATCATGTTTTTTATACTTTTGATTGGAATTAAACAAGAAAAAAAAACATTTGCGTTTTAAATTCAATAACGAAATCGAACAAAAACAAAACGTGAAGATTGCAAATGCAAGGTAATAACCTTCATTTGCACTCTAATACGTTACCTGGGCGTTTAAATATTTCAAGAAAAAGTTCAATAGAAAACTTTTTCCTTTTCGAAGTGCGCCAGCAACAGAAACAATCACAACATTTCGATCTTTTATTTGATCCGCTGATAGAATTCGCTTTAAATAGTCCAAATTTGTTTCGAATTTCTGATTTACAGGAGTTATTATTTGAACCGCTCCGCCTGAACTCATCATATTGAAATAATGGTATTATGAATTAATTCACTTTCTTTAAAATGTTGAGAGAAAAATGCAGCGAAACGTCCTTTGTTCATTCGGTTGAATTGCACTGTTTAATAATGTCAAAGTCACTTGTATTTATACCGAAATAATTCTAAAAATCTGGGAATATTTTTTTTCCATTGATAAAGGAATGACCACAGATTTGCAAGAAAAAAAACTTTTTGCGGTCAAACGATTTTGGTTATAATTAAATTTCGATCCTGTATCAGTTGCAGGAATAGTGACACATAAACCACGATTAACGCGCTCAGACATATGCGATCTATGTGGCTCTCGTAGATTTCAGTTGGATGACATTTTCACCAACGAATTTTGTCCTTATCTGTGGATCGTGCGTTCGTTATCCGTATGCACATGAAAAACCAATGAAATGTAGCATTATTATTTTGCACTTTGTATGATACTACAATGTCTCGTCTCAAGATATGCTAATGGGTAACGGAAATTCGTATATGCATATGATATGCAATTCGAACTGCGGATAACCAACGGATGTGATAAGCACGCACAATTACTGTTTGGTTGATTTTACCACCTTTTTAATTTTGATTTACAATGTAACAATATTTTTGGTATTTTTACAATTAAAATAAATTCTACTTCTTAACCGTATTCCATCAAATTTGGAAACATCAAAGAAAGTATTAAACACCAGCTGAAAAATGATCGAATATAGCATAGTTTTATATTGGAAGGAATATGAAGATTGGTAGACATTTTTCTTTAAACTATAGAATTAAACAGATGATTTGATGAAAAAAATATCTCGCTAAAACACACTATCCACAGATAAAAACAAAATTTATCAGTGAAAATGTCACCGAACTCAAGCCTATGAAAGCCGCAATTAATGTGCACTGAGTGTCACCATTTGTGCGATTGATACGAGTTCTAAATTTAATTATTATTAAAATCGTTTGACCGCAAAAAGTTTTTTTGCAAATCCGTGGTCCATTCCTTTATCAATGGAAAAAAAATATTCCCAGATTTTTAAAATTATTTCGGTATAAATACAAGTGACTTGGACATTATTAAACAGTGCAATTCAACCGAGTAAATAAACGACGTTTCGCTGCATTTTCCTTTCAACATTTTGAACAAATTAAATTCTCCCACAAAAACAACAGTTCAATATGAGTTCAGGCAGAGCGCTTCAAATAATAACTCCTGTAAATCAGAAATTCGAAATAAATTTAGACGATTTCAAGCGAATTCTCGAAGTTGATCAAATAAAGGATCGAAATGTTGTGATTGTTTCTGTTGCTGGTGCATTTCGAAAGGGAAAAAGTTTTCTATTGAACTTTTTCTTGAAATATTTAAACGCTCAGGTAACGTAATAGAGTGCAAATGAAGAATATTGAATTTAAAAAGTAAAAAAAAAATCTCGTTTTATTTCAATGAAAAGTACAAAAAACATGATGTGTCTGATTGGTTGGGCGAAAAAGAAACTGGCAATAGATTGATCGGATTTGAGTTTGCGGGTGGTCGTCAGGCTAAGACCAGTGGAATTTGGATATGGTCCGAAATATTCATACATGATTTCGCAAACGGTGAAAAAGTGGCGATCATGCTAATGGATACACAAGGAATCTTCGATAGTCGAACATCATTGAAGAATAATACAACAATTTTTGCAATCAGCATGATGCTATCGTCGGTTCAATGCTATAATGTCATGCAAAACATCCAAGAAGACGATTTGCAACATTTGGAACTATTTACAGAGTACGGTCTACTTGCGCTCAATAAGTCGAATGAAAAGGCTTTTCAGAATTTGCTCTTCATTGTTCGTGATTGGCCCAATGCATTTCAGAAAGACACACCCTATGGAGATGGCAAATTTTTTCTTGATGAACTATTGACTGAAAGTGCAAGTCACACATCCGAAATGACACATTTGAGAAGACGAATCAAGTCGAGCTTTGAAAGAGTATGCGCATATTTGATGCCTAGCCCGGGTTCTGCCGTCGCAACTGGACGAAATATTAATGGAGATTTGAGTCAAATTGACGCTGAATTCATTGAACATTTGAAGAAACTGGTACCATCAATTTTTGCACCAGAGCATCTGATTCCGAAAAAAATCAACGGACAGAAAATACGAGCCCGTGATTTGGCCACATTTTTACAAAATTATATGAGCATTTTCAACAGTGATACTTTGCCAGAGCCACAGACAGTTATAGCGGTATGTCAAACAATTCACAACTAAATACCATAACGATTGTATTGATATTTCTTTCGTCTAGGCAACAGCATCAGCACTTCTTCTTGTACTGTGCACTGACTGTTTCAACTCCTATGACGAAGCGATGACACGAAAATTCAAAGAGAAATCGAAAAATGAAAGTGAACCATATTTCTTGCCATTAGATTTGAAAATGACTCATGACGAAGCCAAAGCCCAATCGATGTCTCAGGTATTATTGCAGTTTGGAAAATGCTATTCTATATTGATTAGTTTTTGTGTGTGTCTTTAATAGTTTGTGTTAAAACAAAAGCTTGGTGCCACAGCATTAATTGAAAAATTCCAAACTGAACTTGCAAAAAAGATTGCTGACAAGTACAATTCTTTTTCTGAGGACAACAATAAAAATACAAGCGCATTCAAAGTGAGGTTTTAATAAAAAAAAAAATTTACTTACGTCACTACAGCAAGATATTTTTCAACAGACTAGAGTGGTGGCAGACCTTCGTGTCTTACACACAGAGTGCATCGCATCTTATATCAGCGCAATGGAAAAATCACTCAATCAAAGCAATCCACTTAGTAAACATGATCTGCATCAAATCCATGGAAATGAGTCCAAAGTATCAACTTCCAAGGTTCGAAAATATTTGCGCGCATTTCGTAGACATTAGAAATTCTAAGCTTATACAAAAACAGTTTTTTTATGATCAAATATTTTCATTGAATATATTGTTAGTTTGAGAACACCCGGAAATTTGGCAGCGACGAATTGATCGAAACTTTTCGCAGTAAGCTTGGGAATGACATCAATGTGCTATTCATGAAATATGATCGTCAAAATGATGAGGCACGCCAAGTCATCCAAGTATGTTAATATGCACAATTTATACAGTAGATTTTTGATATTTTGAACAAATATCGGTTTTCCGTAAAAAATCCAATTCGAAGGACTAACATGGAGCCAACGGTTTCAAATTAACAAGAGTTTACATGTGTAGTTGAAATTTAAAATGATTCACATAGGGAGCTCCCAATTTCTCTTATGTAAATTTCTGTGTGTGATGGTAGGCGGTGAGATCTCTTAATTCATTTCCATTCTCAGCTACATATGGACACTTCATACAATTTGGAAATGAAAATAATTGGTTTCTATTTGATATAGAATTTGAAAAAAAAATCAGAAGAAGAACAAGCAAGGGCCATAGAACTGATTAAGGCTGAGGAGATGGATAGAAAGATCAAAGAAGGGCAAGCCGATTTGATGAATTCTCAATTGATAGATACATGTGTAACCTCATATATGTCTTCAGTGCAGACATCACTCGCTGGTGAAAACCAATTTTTCACCCAATCGGAACTGGAGGAAATTCACAAGAATGCCAAAAAAGATGCCGTGTCAATGGTATAAACCGTCACTCATATGTTTGAAATTCAAGTTAAATATCTTACCTTTACCTCTCTGCTTACAATATTTGTGTGAAAAAGTTCGAACGAGATCACGATAAAAATGGAAGCAGTACAAATATGTTAGTATCCCGCTTGCAGAGTGACCTGGATAGGAATTTCATGCAATTTATATTACAAAACGATAACAAGCGAAGACAAAAGGAGGTAAGCACATGCAGTTTAACGCGCAATAATTATATAAAAAAATGAAAACAATTTATTATTGATTGTGCAGGCTGCTGATGAGAACGAAAGAATGAGAGATCAAATGGAAAGAATGCGCGCAGAATTGAAAGCTGTCAAAAACCAAGGTACAGGATCCTCCTGTCAAATATTGTAATACCCCTTTCGGATCAATGACGCGATTTTTCGTAAAATTTGGATACAACCTGGATCTTTTTGATTTTCATCTCTTTGAATTTTTCATTTAAAATATTGTAAAAAAATAATATAATACAATAAATTAATGAACTTCTGTACCAATATTTTGAATTATGTAAAATTTTAATTGCACGTCGCACGTGCTAATGTCATAGTTTTATTGTTTTAACGAATTTCTCCGAACTTATCTCTCTATTATTGTAATCTTCCAGAATTACAAATTGTAATGCTACCTTATACAGTGACAAATTGTCAAATTGGAAACCAATAATAAATTTTACATTTTGTTGATTTTTATTGTTTATTTGCCATTTATTAAAAACCAAAATTAATTTAAAGTTTTATACAAGTTATCAATTGATTGTATTCGTGAAAAAATAATCTCTCCATTAAATTAATTTCCATTGATTCTCCATTTTACATATTCGGCCACAATGGGCTCCAACCACTCTAAATAATAAATCTCGCTTTGATTTTTGTGTCGCTTTTTGGCACCATATAATGTCAAATGTTTCCTTGGTCAATGGTTACGCTTATAGCGGATAACAGCGAAAGACCCAGGTTCGATTCTGTGTGAAAACAAAATATTTTTTCTCTTTTTATTTTAATTTTTGTTATATTTTTTCGAATTGCTCTATTTATAATGAATGAAAGAATCAAGAAAAAAATTGATTCATCGTTCATTTGCTTCAAAAACAAGACATTTCGCTAGAAAATGTCAATAAGATTTAATATGTCTACTTTCAAAGCAAATGAAAGATAAATATTTTTTTCTTGTTTCTTCCACTCATAGAAAATGGAGCAATGCAAAAAAAAACTATGAAATAAAAAAATTAGAAAAAAAGATGAAAAAAAAAATTGTTTTCACACGGAATCGAACCTGAGACTTTCAGTGTCATGCACCGTAAGCGTAACCACTGAACCAATGCAATGCTTAAAATTTTGAGGCACCAAATGTATAACTTGAAACTCATGGAATTCATAATTTGTATATACGCAATTAGATGAACTAATACAATTGAGAAATAAAACGTGTTTTTGTGCATAACATTTCATTTCCAATAAACAGAACACAAATACAGCCATAGCATATAGATTATAGCGATTATAGAACGCAGCGTGTATTACAGTGTACGAGGGTCACTATTTAAGTTTTTTCAAAAACATATATAAGACAATGGGGTTTCATCGAAAATGGTTTTATTGTTTTTCAAAATATTCGCCATGATGATCAATACACTTTTGCATTCGCTCGAACCATTTGTCATAGCATTCATGCCACTCCGAAAGTGATATCTCCAAAACGTGTGTTTTGAACGCATCAACTGCTTCTTCGGGCGATGAAAATCGTTGACCACGCAGTTTATTCTTCTCGCTCGGGAATAAAAAGAAATCGTTGGGTGCCAAATCAGGACTGTACGGCGGATGACCCATTAAATCGATCTTTTGACCGGTCAAATAATCGACTGTTTGATGAGATGTGTGAGAGCTCGCATTATCATGATGAAGAATTATTTTGCGACGGCGGTTGTTTTTTCTTATTTCATCAAACACTTCGGGCAAACAAATGGTGGTGTTACAATCAGAATTGACGGTCTTACGAGCCTCTAGTGGAACTGTTGCCACATGACCACTTATCGCGAAAAAACAGGCGACCATTTGCTTCGCAACACTTCGAGATCGAACAACTTTTGTTGGGTTATCTTCACTTTGAAAGACCCATACAGTCGACTGCTGTTTAGTTTCGAGCTCATACGCGTAGATCCATGATTCGTCACCAGTGACGATAAAATAGACGGATTTTGAAACACCACGATTGAATTTCTTGAGCATTTGTTTACACCAATCGACACGAGCCTTTTTTTGAGCGATTGTCAAATTATGTGGTATCCAACGAGAGCAATTCTTTCTGACAGTTAAATGTTCATGTAAAATCTTAAATACGCTGGTCGCACTAATGCCCAGGGATGCCTCAATCTCGTGATATGTTACATGACGATCTTCCATTATCATATTTCTGACAGCATCGATGTTTTCTGGTACAACAACTGATTTTCGACGACCTTCGCGGAACTCGTCGATGAGCGATAGGCGACCGCGCTTGAATTCGTTGTACCAATTATAAATTGTCCAAAGACTTGGTACTTCATCGCCAAAGGCCAAATGAAGTTGATCAAAACACTGTTGTTGTGATACACCCAATCGAAAGTGGAAAAAAATAATCGCTCGAAAATTTTCACGAGTAAAATTCATTTTTTGGCTGAGACGCAATTTACATGTTACGGTAAACAATACAAATAACGATCGAATGACAAAACGTTCTGAGAACGTTTATGCTACAAAATGTTAAGCTTAACGAATATGACAATGGTTTGCATCGGGCTATACTAAAACATACATATTGAAGAAACTTAAATAGTCGCCTACGTAATATACATCTGTGATTTTCATAGTAGGAACATTGTTTTGTCAACGACTATACATACGATTACACAGAATAGAATCCCAAATAGTTTGACATATGAAAAAAAAAAACATTATTTAGGTAAGAAATTAAAACATTTTATTGCAAATTAAGATTCAAATTAATATTTTGAATACAATTAAAATGAAAAAAAAAACACAACATAATTCATTGTTGACTTCTGTGATGATTTGGTCATCTTCCAACTAAATTGTCTATTCCATTGCATCGTACATGGCTTTCAATTGAGTGTACACTGGTCCAACGGTTGGTGGCATCTCATCACTGTATTTTGAAATACATTAGTAAAAACCATGTGTTCAATTAATATTAATTGTTAAGAATATTACCCCCAGATTTTATACACCTCATCACTGTTGATCACATGAAATAGATTTAGAATACAGAACAAAATTCAAATGACTTATTCATGTTTTTATAAATTAAAATGTGGCTGAATAAAATAAAAGAACTTACAGAACTGTCAACTTAGCCTCCTTCGTTTTGAGCTCTTTCAGATAATTAATACTAGGAGAATTTAAAAAGAAATGAAGAAAATAAAGAAAATGTGAAATGAAATGACTCGAATAATGTTTGAATTTCTATTCAATGTGATCAGTGATTCGTCAACATGAAATTATGATTATGTTTATGATTAAGGAATTGCAATTCCATTTACTCTCTACCTCGAAACCAATAGAAAGGATTTTTCCCGAGGTTTCTGATTTTTTTCACATATTTAAAAAAAGGAATTACTCACGTTTTGACCATACTCTTTCTTTGTCTGAAATAATTTGATTGAAATTAATTGGCGCCAAAAAATATTTTCAAAATAGATATACATACATATCTTTTCTGCATGTTTCCAATCTCCGTTGATTAATTTTTTCCACGCCTTCGAAATGTGATCCACTTGAACCAGCACCTCTGAAATATTAAATGTTTTAAATGAAATAATTGATCATCACATTCGAATTATGTTGATGGTGTTTATGATATGTCAATTCAATAGTTTTTGTCAATTAGAAAAAAATAATCAAATGATACAAACCCTCCTCTATTTCCACTACTGGCTTGAATGGATCTGTAAATAAATGATAATAATTTTGTGAGGCACATACAAACACAAAATGATCGTTTAATTTACTTACAGGGTCACTGAGACCAAAACGATAAAAGCGAGCACGACAAATTTACCAGAAAGAGACATTTTGCTTGTTTCAAGAATAATAGGTTCTCAAATTGAACTGAATTTCCAATGGGTCGGCTTTATATTTATACTAAATTTTCACACCTTTACTATAGCAAAAAATTCCAAATAATTTATTAGAATCTGTTATTACTTTCAATTAATTTGCGTCAGCAACTGAGTAAACACAATTGTTTTCATTATTTGAACACATGTGGTTGAAAGAATTTGCATCTAAAACCACATGAGTAGTTTGATGATCATGGACTATTATCAGGATAACAAATGTGACCTATTTTATCAGCAAATTTCTTTGAATTGGGTTCACGTTTATACAAATGTTTCATACTTTACTTAGCAACTACAATTTTTCCATTTTGTCAGTAATTCACAATCTTTACACGTGCTGATGACAGAATTTAGAATCTATCGTATGATTGCTGTCATCATAATATTCAACAAAAACAAAAAAACAAACAACCTCACAAATCCACGAAAATTAGACCAAAGTATCGTATGAGTCGTAGACATTAGAAATTCGAAGCTTATACGGAAAAAGATTTTGTATAATCAAATATTTTCATCGAAATTGTTAGTTTGGATCGAAATTTTTCGCAGTAAGCTTGGGAATGACATCAATGTGCTATTCATGTACTATTACGATGAGCTACATATGGACACTTCATACAAGTTGGAAATGAAAATAATTGGTTTTTATTTGATATAGAATTTGCTATTACTATTGCCAAACATGTCCATCCATCCATGTATTCATCCATAGATATGGATGGATGGATGGATGGATAGATTTGGGGACTAATGTCCGTTAGCCAGAATTTGAAACAAAAATTAGAAGAAGAACAAGCAAGGGCCATAAAACTGATTAAGGCTGAGGAGATGGATAGAAAGATCAAAGAAGGACAAGCCGATTTGATGAATTCTCAATTGATAGATACATGTGTAACCTCATATATGTCTTCAGTACAGACATCACTCGCTGGTGAAAACCAATTTTTCGCCCAATCGGAACTGGAGGAAATTCACAAGAATGCCAAAAAAGATGCCGTGTCAATGGTATAAACCGTCACTCATATGTTTGAAATTCAAGTTAAATATCTTACCTTTACCTCTCTGCTTACAATATTTGTGTGAAAAAGTTCGAACGAGATCACAATAAAAATGGAGGCAGTACAAATATGTTAGTATCCCCCTTGCAGAGTGACCTGGATAGGAATTTCATGCAATTTATATAACAAAACGATAACAAGCGAAGACAAAAGGAGGTAAGCACATGCAATTTAACGCGCAATAATTATATAAAAAATGAAAACAATTTATTATTGATCAGTGCAGGCTGCTGATGAGAATGAAAGAATGAGAGATCAAATGGAAAGAATGCGCGAAGAATTGAAAGCCTCCTGTCAAATATTGTAATACCCCTTTCGGATTAATGGCGCGATTTTTCGTATAATTTGGATACAACCTGGATCTTTTTTATTTTCATCCTTTTGAAGCTAACTAACTATTTTTTTGTTCATTTTTTCATTTAAAATAAAAAAGAATATAAAAACTTAATGTACTTCTTTGCCAATCATTTGAATTATATGAATTATAATAATATAATATATAATTTAAATTATATTATTTGAATTGCGGGTGCTTTATAGTGCCATAGTTTCGTTGTTTCACTTAACGGATTTCTAGGTAATTATTTTTTTCTCTATTACTGTAATCTGACAGAATTACACATTGTAAGTATTACTCTAGTAGTAACTCTATACAATGACAAATTGTCACATTGGAAACCAATAATACATTTTACATTTTGTTGATTTTTATTGTTTATTTGCCATTTATTAAAAACCAAAATTAATTTGAAGTGATAAAAAATGCATCAATGCGTGAAAAAAATCTCATTCCCAAGCTTACTGCGAAAAATTTCGATCCAAACTAACAATTTCGATGAAAATATTTGATTATACAAAATCTGTTTTCGTATAAGCTTCGAATTTCTAATGTCTACGACTCATACGATTATTGGATTATTGGATTTGTACGGGGAGTATACTAGGTCTGCTATCCAGCAAGATCCATAGTTTCTCGTTGCTCAGGTTTTTTAACCTATTGCAAGACGCCCGTTTGTGTGTCTAAAACACACCAATAAGTAGTTCATTATCCAAAGATTTGATTAAGGCATGGGTTCAATATCCACGCCTTTTTAAAGAATTCGATTATTCTTAAGATTTTGGGCACTTCATGCTGCTTGTCGATACCCCCTTCGAAACTACCCCTCAGAGCATTTAACCCCGGACATCTGAAAATGAGGTGAGCCGAGGTTTCCTCTTCTCTTCCACATAGTCTGAAGTCTGGATCATCTCTCAGGCGGAGATTTCTCAAGTGGTAATTTACCCCAGCATGGCCCGTTAAAATACCCACTGCAGTTCTAAGCTCATCCCTTGGGAGCCTCAGAAGCTGTCTTGTGAGTTCTGAGCTTGGGTTTTTAACAAAAAAATTTGTCTGTCCACATGTAAATGAACCTTGCCAGTTCTGTGTGCTACGGGTCTTAAGCCACGTACTCAAGACCCCCTTTACTCGTGAATACTCCAGTGGTAAGACTGGTTCTGGTCCAATGATTGTGCAAAGAGCAGCTACTTTGGCCGCCTTGTCTGCCAGATCATGACCTCTTATATCTGAATGTGCTTTGACCCAGACCAAACGAAGAGGGTTTGTTTCAGAAATAGTCTGAAGCGCATTGTAGCAGGTCATGACAAGGCCGCTTCCCACCGTAAAACCCCCGAGTTCCTTTACGGCCCCCAGACTATCAGTGAAAATGGCCACATTTCCCACCATTTCGCCTTCCAGAACTTTGCAAGCACAGTGATAAATTGCAGATATCTCCGCTTGTTTGACTGTTGTTGTTTGTCCCAGGGGAGTTGAAAAAGTTGTACTCTCGCGCATGCAGTAGAAACCACATCCACTACCCGTATCCCTCACTGATCCATCAGTAAAGTAGGAGGAATGTGCCCAAGTGCTATGCTGAAAGAACTCATTTAAATTTTCCGTCACTATCACCTCAAACTTGCTGTCAACGTTATAGGACAGCTTTGCGAGTCTGTCAGATGGTGCTTCTAGAACTCTGTCGATAGCGAAGAGATTCTTGAGTGCCTCTGTATGCGGATCCTTTACAAATAAATTTTGTTTGGTTTGTGCCTTTAATCTAAAAGCGGTTTTCATTGCTTCAGATTCAATGAAATCCTCTAGTTTAGGAAGGCTCAACAGGACATCGAGCGCTGCCTGTGGCGTGGTGCTCATGGCACCTGTAACACACATACAAGCTACTCTTTGTATATGATTGGGTTTATTCCTTGCGGTGGCGGTCCTTGTACCTCTCCACCACACAAAAGCCCCATATGCAAGCATTGGTTTAACGACCGCTGTGAAAAGCCAGAGGAGACTTTTTGGTGATAAACCCCAGGTCTTACCTATAGCTGATCGACAGCACCAGAAAACCCTCAAGCATTTCGAGATCCTGTAGTACCTGTACTCAATGTGCATTTGCCAGTTGAGCTTATGATCCAATATTATTCCCAGGTATTTTACTTGGTTTTTCCTTTCAATTTCTTTACCGAAAAGGACCGGATTTTTTAAAACCTTGTAAGCTCCTGTTTTTCGTGAATATTATTAATTCTGATTTTGCAGGGTTAACTCTGAGTCCCATTTCTAGACACCACTTTTCAACCAGCCTTAAAGCCGCTTGTGTTCTATCTGAAATGGTACTTACGAATTTTCCTCTGCAAATTATGGTCAAGTCATCGGCATAGCCCTCCGATCGGAAGCCATTTTCATGTAGTCTTTTCAAAATACTGTTCATGACCATAAGCCATAGGAGCGGTGACAATACACCCCCTTGAGGTGTCCCTCTTGTTGCTTGCACTGTCACCGTCTCTCCGTTCGTTTTGAGAATTATATTTCTGCTTTCTATCATGGACTTAATCCATTCCTGTATCAGACGATTTTTGGTGTTGTCTGCTACCCCTTTGCTTATGGCATTAAAAGAGTATCGTATGAGTATACTTTGCTCTAATTTTCGTGGATTTGTGAGGTTGTTTGTTTTTTTGTTTTTGTTGAATATTATGACAGCAATCATACGATGGATTCTAAATTCTTTCATCAGCACGTGTAAGAATTGTGAATTACTGACAAAATGGAAAAATTGTAGTTGCTAAGTAAAGTATGAAACATTTGTATAAACGAGAACCCAATTCAAAGAAATTTGCTGATAAAATAGGTCACATTTGTTATCCTGATAATAGTCCATGATCATCAAACTACTCATGTGGTTTTAGATGCAAATTCATTCAACCACATTTGTTCAAATAATGAAAACAATTGTGTTTACTTAATTGCTGACGCAAATTAATTGAAAGTAATAACAGATTCTAATAAATTATTTGGAATTTTTTGCTATAGTAAAGGTGTGAAAATTTAGTATAAATATAAAGCCGACCCATTGGAAATTCAGTCCAATTTGAGAACCTATTATTCTTGAAACAAGCAAAATGTCTCTTTCTGGATTCCGTGACAAAATGCGGACGACAAAAAAAATCGAAAGTGTGCTGATGCCATAATTACGTACTAATTATGAACTATGCGTACTAACCAAAAAAAAATGCAAAATATGGCCTAGGCAAACTGTTATAAAATCATGATTTTTTCAAAAAAATCACTTTTTTTAACGGAAAAAAATTTGAAAATGTTATATATGCTATAATTACGCACTAATTATGTACTTTCTTTCCAAAAAAAAAAAATTCGTTTTTCCCCCAAAACTGCTATAAAATGGCTATGCATAACATTGGCCACCACAAATTTTTTTTTTCGTACATTTTAAAAATTTGAAAATGGCATAATTACGTTCTAATTATGTACTATTTAAAAATATATCACTTCATGGGTCATGTTCATCGTGTCGGAAAAAATCCAGTTGCTTATATTTTATAAAAAATTTAACTGTTATAACTATTATAATTTATGGATCTTTTCGAACACTGATTCAACAACTATATAGGAATTACGTACTAATTTTGTACTATTCAAAAATACCATCCGACCCCCCCATTCCGACCCCAGCACTCATTTTTCACTCCCTGTCCAATTTCACTGGAAATCGAAAAAATGAAACATATTTTGTACTGAATCGAGATTTTTTTGTACTAACGCCCATAATATTCTTCAAATAATTTTGTCATGCAAATATTTATTTATGATATGCTGAAATCACGGTACGAAATATTTTGCGCAAAAAATAAATTTTCGATCATCAACTGTTTTCTAGAATATAAACAGTACCGGAGAAACTGAAAACAAATTTTATTGAATTTTCTTTTCCGAAAAAACAAACATGCATCCGTTTTTAATGGTGTAAAAACTCTAATGATTCTCTTATGAGAAGTCTTTTATACTCATCATCTCACATCATTATCATCATTTCAAAATCACAAAGTCAAGTTCATAAAAAACGCTCAAAAATGTTATTATTATTATTATTATCAATAAAATGATAAAACCTTACGATTAATCTCGAAAAAAAACCAAGAAAAATACTGATACGAGTGTTTGTCTCTCTATTTAATTTTTATACAATTTTTTTAAACAAAACCAAATAAATGAATAAAAATAGGTGATATTGATTGAACGTTAGCTTTGTTATTGTAAATCATTTAAAATTACGTCATCAAAGTTTCCCAGCTTTTCTATACTTGGATTATATATTTTTTTGGTGTTATTAACACCAACGTATTAGTTTTAATGCTATAGTTGATATCAGAGGGCGCCTTCAAATAAAAGTAACCAAATTAGCACGATGCCAAACGACCAGACATCTGATTATATAGTACTAAGTTTTTTATAAATTAGAGATTCTGAACCAACCATCTGTATGGAAATCGTTCATGAAATTTACACAATGCACATCAAAATATTTTTGGCTGCCAAATCTCTGTGCAGAAAAGTTGCGAGATATTTAATAATCCATTCTGCCATACAAAACTTTTGCTCAAAAACGAAAACTTAATATGAAAGGTACCCTTAATTTGCATTGTGAATTAAATAACCTGTGCAAAGTTTCACGTACTTATGATATCATAGATGCATGATTCCTATACAAAAGTTCACATTTTTGATGATTCTGTATGGAACATGTCATTCATGGGTACGGAAAAAAATTTAAGGGAGGTCAAAATTTAAGGATGGCACGGAAAAAATTTAAGTCACCAATCAAAAAACTGAATTTGAAGAGCTAAAAAGGTATTCATTTTCTTGCAAAAAACCCTTAGCAAAACGAAGAAATGTTCCGCCTGGGAAGGTATCTGGGATGATTTAATCCGGACTTACACCTCCCCACTGTGCCCACGTATGGTCAAAAAGTAATTGGGTCGCAAAAGTGATTTTTGGAACACTTCATTGTATGAAACTTTACACAATCACCAAGTGTCGCTCAAAAACTAATGATTTCTCTTCCTCATGATCCCCAATCATCCTATGAAGTCAGATTTTAAATAACATTTAGTGGAATTTAACAGTGACCGGTTCGCGCATATTTCTATGCCTGATAGCTATGCTAAGCATAGCGGAGACGTAAGCCGCAACGCACCCGTCGCCATTCGATTCGAGCTATATTGTATGCGCACGGTCGTCTGCATAAACGAACATGTGTATTGTTCATATAGAGTGAACGGCGATGCGTCGGTTGCGTTTGCGGCTATGCTTGGCATATCTATGCTACCTAGCGTATTTAGGCAAGCATAGAAATATGCGCGAACCGGTCACTGGAATTTAATCGTACAAAACCAGTTTATTGTAAATATTATTTTATTATTATTATTAAAACATAAGGCTTTTTTTGCTACAATTGTTGAGATAATAAATAAATAAATATTTGAAAAATGATTATGTTATCACATTAACAGCCATATGTGCATGTTGAACAACATGTTGGTTTCACAACAACTGGTTTGATAACAACAACAGTTTCAACGCGATAGCATTGTTGACGAGCTGGATCAAATTCATGATCTTCTGGACAGAATCGTCGGAATACAAAGAATTTGCGGAGTAAACCCTTTTTCCGAACGCAAATAAAGTAATTGCTTTTATTCCATGGATCAGCCAACAATTCACGATCAAAACGGCATCCGTGAATTTGGGGACAAGTAGACCAATCGGCTGAACATTGACGGCCATCAAAAGCTTGATCATATGGGCATTCATATACTGTATTATGGCCACAAAAATGGCACTGAATATATCTGCAAATTAAGAGAAATATTTAGTTTTTTTTGCAACCCGAAAATGTTTCGATAGCAGAAGTTAAAAAATTATATATATCAAGTACTTTTGACAATGTGATGGATGAGGAAATCTGCCCACACGTCGACAAGCCCAACCGGACGTAATTTGACATGGCTTGGTTGGTTGTTTATTGTGATTATTGGCAATGCCGGCAATAATATGCCCTTTGCTCTGATTATTCGCTCCTTGTGCGACAGGAATCATCAACGAACCATTCACATTTATCACAGTCTGTTCTTCATCGTGTTTTATTCCATGCAATAGACCACCTCCGCCACAGAAAGGCTTTCGAGCCAATTCCTGATCATGCTGAAATTGTTCGGCTTCTAATTGTTGTTGAGCCAATTCATCTTGCGTTATATTGTATGTTGATGTAATTGTATGATTCGTTTCAATTAAATATGGTTCATCATTGTAAATTACTTCTTCGTACGCTGGACAATTTTCAACAACCTCGACCGTTGTGAGAACGGCAACGGTTTGTGTGCATTCGTGGCATGGTGGTTTTTCGCAGCATGGTCGTTCACATTGTTGGCACGGTGGTCGTTCGCATGAGCATGGTTTGTTGCATTTTTTGCACGGATTTTCGCATGATGAGCATGGACTCTCACATTGAGAACAAGGTGGACGGTGACAAGTGTCGCAAGGATCGCACGTCGAACAAGGATGTTCGCATGGCGTACACGGTGGAGTATAGCATGTTGTTTCGCATGGCTTTTCAATTATCACTTCGCAGCCACAGTCGCATTCTGAGCATGCAGACACTGTAAATAATGGCGAAATTGATGAATTTTTTGACGCATAAGGAAAGATTGAAATGGTGAAATTTACCTGGAACCGGTTGAACGACATGCTGAATGACAACTTGTGGCGCACCTATGTGAATATTATTAACGGGATTTGTTTCAACAATTGCATAGTTTTCGTTGATGTTTTGAGGTTTTTTATGTGGTTTATCTATGTATGTATCGTCGTCGTCTTGATCTTCATCGTCGTCATTACCATCTGGTTGTATTGTGGTCGTTTCACTTTCGTCATCCGAGTTAGCTGCATCTGTCTGGTCATCCGTATTCGCTTGCAGTGTTGTCGTTGTGGTCGCAATATCTTCACCATCTTCGTCTTCTTCGTACTGAAATTCTGGCTCTGTTGTCGTTAAATCTGAAAGAGTGCCATTTTATTTGAATTTCTTCGAATAATTAGTAAATGTGAATGAACTCTTTAAATAGCTTAATTTGTATTTGGATGTGATTTAGCGTAAGCAATGCGATAAAATTAAATGGATATTCAAAATTAGATGGAGAGAAGAGATAGACGCTATAAATTTATGCAAATATTTATTCATGAGATGATTGCAAAATGATGGTATATGCATTGGTATACACGATAAGTGTCTGAGTAAAGCAAATGGAGAAAAATGAATAAATGAAAACACATATCGCATTTTTTTTTAATTCATTTTTGTTATTACATTTAATTACATTACAATAAATAGATAAATAGACATTTTGATACTGTTTTTTTTTTTTTTCAATTTTAAAAATGGCAAATAAATTAAATTAGGTAATTTTTTTGTAGATTTTTTTTTCTTCTCGAATGGTTCTTACGCCCTTGCTATTTGTTGTGGTTGAATGTTGAAAGAGAGAAAGCATGAAAGAGACCATTTCAAGAATGATTTCTATCAAAGAAAAGATAATTGAACAGTTATCTTTTCTTTCATCTCCTTATTTGTTTCGTTGTTGTTTTATATTTAATGTTTCTTTGATGGGGTCTTCTTTTTTTGTTCTCCGTTCTTTTTTAGTCCCTTTTTCTTTTGGCATTTCTTTTGTTTTTTGATTCGTTGACGGCGTTTCTTGGCCTTCTTGATTTTTTCGGCATCGTCACATTCCGTGCATAATTGCCAGTCTGGATCGAATACACGGCCATCGGTACAATCACGACGATACACATCGTATGATTCTCTGAATCCATTTTGTTGACGAATACAAATAAAGTAGCTAGTCTCATCCGATGGATCTTCGATCATTTGACGATGGTACAAACATTGTTCAAGTGCTTCACATGATGACCAATCGGTGGTACATGAACGTATATCTGGATCGTATGCTTCATCATCTTCACATTCGTAAACGGTGTTTGATAATTCACGATTGAACGGTCCTTGTCTTGAACATTGTACGTATTTCTGGCAATCGATTGGATGTGCGTATCTTCCTTGTCGTGGACATTCCCATCCTTCTACAATGCTACAGCCAGTGTTTCTATCATTGTTTTGATTCTTCTTTTTGCTGAACAATCCACCGTTGTCTTTGATCGATAAAATATCATCAACTTTGTTAAGGACAGCATTTTGAATACCGGTAGCTGCATTGCCAATGGCACCTTTACGTGCTTTAGGTGGTACAACCTTTTCGGTAATATTCGCGAGAGAACGGGCCAAACTCTTGCGGATCTTTTGCACTGCTGGATAACGGACCTTCTTCTTTTCACCGGTCTTCTTCTTTTGACTACGATTTTAAAAAAAACACACAAATTAATTGACTTACAACACGAATAAATATGCAATTTTTTTATTTACCCGTCGGCTTTTTTGCTGCTAGACTTCTTTGATGTAGTTTTCTTGCTGCCGGTCTTCTTCTTCTTGCTGCCAGTCTTCTTCTTCTTATTTTTGTTGGCTTGTTGTTGTTTACGCTTCTTTTGGCATTCTTCGTCGTCGTCCTCGCATGAATCGATACAGCTGTCATCGGCTGAACAATCATCTGATGATGATGATGATGCTGCTGATGATGATGATGATGATGATGATGATGCTGCTGATGATGATGCTGATGATGATGATGATGAATCTGTTACATGAAATAAGGGAACATTTGATTATAATTTGCATTCAGAAATTTCCGATTGTTAGAACATACCATCAGCGCATGAATCGTCATCATCACAGTCTGAAATTTGAAAAAAAAGAAGTAGAAAAATGATTTAGAATCGAGTTGTGAGTCGGACTGGAGTAGAAGGCATCAAATTGAATAAAAAAATTGTATAAATTATTTACCATCATCTGGACGGTGAACTTGAACGGTTTCTTCAATACCATCTTCATATTCGTAGTCATCGTCTTCATCAGAGCATTCCTCTGACGAGCAGTCTGAAATTGTGTGGAAGTTTCAACGTGAAAAATCAATGTGTACCAGAATGAATTGAATCAGTAATAAAATGGCACATACCATCATCATCATCATCTGGACATTCTTCAACGATTTCGATACCACCTTCAACTTCTTCTTCTTCCCAGATAGCTTCAGCCTCTCCCGGTTCCAATTCGTCTTCATCTTCTTCACTGCAGTCATCCTCATCTGAATGACGAAATGAAAATCAGTTAATATTTCAAAGAAAAACTTGAGCATAAATCCAAAACTAACCATAATCTTCTTCGCATGAGTCACTGCCGCTGCTACTGCCACTGCTGCTGCCGCTACTGCTTCCGCTGCTGCTTCCACTGCTGCTTCCGCTGCTGCTTCCGCTGCTGCTGCCGCTGCTGCTGCCGCTGCTGCTGTCACAGCCATTATCTTCATAATCATCGCAGCCTGTAGAATGAATGGAATATTCACAATCAAAATTTCCGAAACGATCTTCAATTCAATGTTGTATGTTACTTACTGCCGTCAGCGCATTCATCGTAATCGTCATCGCATGAGTCAGTTGATTCGCATGATTCTGTGTGTGGAAAAGTGCGGAATTTTCCCATGTCAGTATACACTAAAACTCATCTCATTTTGTAATTGATAATTGAATTTTCCATACAAATTTCATAACAATGTTCGCATATTTACCTCTTTTTTATATTATTTGATAATAATATATGTAAAAGTGGGAAAATTTGGATGAGCAACATTTCAATCGATTCGAGTACACTTTATATATCAAGTTTGTTTAACACGCGATACAAATCATTCACATTGTACAAAAAATTTATATGGAAAATATCGAAACTTCATTTTTTATGGATACTTTTCGGATTTTCTAACACTTAATAAACTAGAGTGAGGTGCGATCATTTGTTAGAGTTTGGTTAATTTTGAGAGTTAATAAAACGGCCGAAATAGAACTGCATTGACGAATGAATGTATGTATGTCTTAAATTGACTTTTGAAAATTTGTCTGTACCGCAATCAACTTTGATGCCACGGCGACGGCATTCGCCGGAAGTATTTTCAGCGCTTTCGCCATCGCCATCGCCATCGCCATCGCCATCGCCATCGCCATCGCCATCGCCATCGCTATCACCATCACCATCACCATCTTCACCGCTTATATCTTCTCCGTTACCATTTTCGCCATCAGTTTCATCTGAACGAGAACCTGTTTCTGTTTCGTCCACCTCAATTTCGTCCGGGTTCGGAACATCGGTTTCTTCTAAATCAATTTCATCAGGATGATGACCATCGATTTGCTCTAAACTAGTTTCGTCGGGACGTTGACCATCGGTTTCTTCTAAATCAATTTCATCAGGATGATGACCATCGATTTGCTCTAAACTAGTTTCGTCGGGACGTTGACCATCGGTTTCTTCTAAATGAGTTTGGCTCGGATAAGAACAACCGGTTTGTTTTAAATTAGTTTCGTCGGGATGATCACAACCGATTTCGTTAACATCAGTTTTGTCCGTGACCAGACCACCGGTTTCTTCTGAATCAGTTTCTACTGGATCAGTTTCTGCGTGTGAACCGCCTGATTGAGGTTTGATTGGAATTTGTTCATTAGACGTATCTTGTGTTTCTTCATAAGATGACGACGACGATGGTTTATCATCGATTCCGGTGCTTGAAACAATTTCTATCGCTTCATTTGATTCTTCAGTCTCCTTATCTTCATCAATATAAGCGATATTACTTTGATTATAAAATACTCTGATTCATAATCTTATTTGTTTTAAATAATTAGCAACTATTTTGGTGCACTCAATTGTGAGCAAACATTTATTGATTTTAATTTTTGGTTAGAAAGATTAATGGGGAGAGGTGCAAGTGAAGAAACATCTCGTTTCTTTTGATTATATGTAATTCATTCGAAAATATCATTGAATGTGGTTAAAAACGATTGTCATATTTGGTTAGAGCAGAGCTTTTTTTCGCATTTTCAAAAAAAGATCTACATTTTACACAATTATCGATAAATGCGCTTCAAAAAAAAAAAAAAAATGAAAATGTGCCGGTGATTCGATAATATATTTGAATATTGCCGTAAATGTTGTCTTTCGGTACATTCAGTGAATGCTCATTTCGATTAAAAAATCAACAAAAAATGTTATGTACCTAAATAGAATGAGAAAAATGTGTGCGTATGTTTTGCAAGCGATAGAAACCCGTTTTGTTTTTATTTCCATTCCGAATAATTTCCAATAAACGATTCGATGTGTGCACAATCATACACACTAAACAATAATCTACTCACCGGAAACTGGATCAGAAGCCGGTTGTCCTGGTGCTGGTTGTTTAGCGGATTGATTAAATGGTGTGGCTTTGCCCAATACAACATCGACGAATTTTTCATATTTGTTGCGACGTTCATAGATACGTTTACGAAGATTGTCGGCTATATCTTTTTGTGAGTCCAATGAAATTTTTGGTCGCCATGTAGCTGCACGGAAACCTTTAACCAAACGGATTGGTCCGACTTTTTTCAAACCTTTGAAATTGAACTTCTTCTTCGATTTGGTGTCTTCGGTTTTAAGCATATCAACTGGGGCGCTGGAATTTGCTGATGGTGCTGGTGCAGCGGCTGGTGCAGCGGCTGGTTCAGCTGATTTTGTGGCTTCAGCGATATGTTCTATAAAATGATAATTTATTAAAAAATATAATTTTGGTAAATAGCAAACAAATAATAAAAAAAAACAACAAATTTCAAGATGCTATTTCCATGAACACACAGTTTTCCAGCAAAAAATTATTAATGAAAAGTTGCATCTTTTTGACGGCGACCATGATATTTCCATCAACATTTTGAATAACATAGAAAATTTAGTTACCAAAAAAAAAAAACTTACGTTCTTCAGCTGGTGCCGCGACGGCAACAGTTTCGGTGTTTGGAGCAGCTGGAGCAGCTGGAGCAGCTGGAGCAGCGACTGGTACATCAACTGGTTCATCAACTGGAAGTGATTTCAATGGGCTTGATTGAACTGGCATCTCTTCAGCTGGTGCATCTTCTTTGGCAGCTGTTTCAACTTTGACTGGGATTTCGGTCAATGTGCCACAACATGTTGCACTTTCATCGCTGCACATTTTTCCAGCAACACATGGTAAGACATTACCGTTGATCATATATTGTGGTTGTTGACCACTACGTTCCGTCAATGAGCATGGTTGATAATGTGTTGTGTTAAAGCACTTGAATTCTTTTCCATTACAACTTAATGTCGCTTCACTATTCAATTCGGCTCCTTGAGTCGACTGCTGCCAGAAATTTCATTTCGATTTTTATTTTATTTTCATTTTTGAGAAAAAAGGAAAAGGGAAAGAAAAACAATGTAAAATACACATTAGTAACTTTTTTTTAAAGAGAGAAAAAACGACGGTTTTGGTAAATAAAAATGAGCAAATTTCGATTCACAGCCGAGCACAGATCAGAAAATCTATATTCTTTAATTTTTTATATTTATTTCACTTTATAAACACTTTCGAAGTCACAAAAATCTTTGAAAAATCGAAAAAAAAAATTGATGGTGACTCCAACAAATCAATAAATATATTTACCGAAACTAGCAGCGCAATGCCAAAAATAAAAACTATTGATCTATCCATGTTGGATGATGAGAGCAAACTGAATCAAACTAGCGAAAATCACTGAACTTATAACGACGAAAAAAATCGCTTAGAATCAATACGTTGTATGATTTTCGTTCAAAATACACTTAGAAATTAACATTTCCCTATCCCTCTTTTTTTTGTCGCTCTACTCTTTCTCTTTCAATCACTCTGGTGCACACCTTTCTCCCTCTCTCCGACGCATAATTTCACCGAGAGATCAAATTAATTGCCAAAAATGGCCAAATACAGATTGTGATCGATGTGTGTTTGGATGGATTAATTGCCGAAATTCCAAAAATGGAACGAAGTGGAGGAAAGAATCAAATTAGAAATGGGTAAGACCCGAACAACAAAAAAAAGATAACGCATAAATCCATTTCATATATATATAGAGACATTTTGAGGTACACAAAAAAACAATACATAAAATGATGAAGATGGTCAAGATGCACAGCCAGAACCAGTTTTTTAAGGTATCTGTTGATTGCGATAATCGAGACATACACAAATTCTACGACAGCACTAAGCGATTAGACGATATCAATTCCATTTTGGATACATACAGAAGATGAGAAAAAAAGAAACACATTTTTGACACATTAATGATATGCATGTAACCGAAAAAGTCGATTTCAATCAACATGAAGCCGAGCAAAGAAGAAGAAGAAGAGAAAAAACGGTGTGTATACATAATTTATGATCCAGTAATAATTCGTTGGATATTTTTTGGTGAAATTTGCATAAACATTTTCAGATGTTGTGTCGCCGTCGTTACACAGAGGTTAGATAGAAGAAAAAAAAACGGTATCGCCTGATGATTTTTGTTAATGAACGTTGGGTCGAAGCGCAACATTGCGCGACAACACCGATTTTCTACTCGCTTATGAATAATGTATCAATTCTGAAATTGATAGTATTCTTGTGAATTTCTGGTGTACGAATTTGTCAATCGGTTGTAGATAAAAAAAAAATGAAACTAAGATTATGGCGGAAGATTGGAGAGAAAGAGAGAGAGAGAGAGAGAAAGAGACAAAAAAACGTACGAGAATTAAAATAAAACACCGTTATGGAGCCAATGGCACTTCCATTTGATTTGGCTTTCACAATTCGTCATTTGGCCCACATCTTCGGGTGGCGCACAAAGTAATCTTTGGTAGTATTCTTGGTTGGAGATAACGTGCGAGGTATATACTTTTGAACTTGACGAGCATCGATCAAACGAAGAAGAGAACACATCCACATTCGATTAATGTCGCAACAAACCAAAGAGAGATAGAGAAATAAAAACCGTTTTTTCTATGAATATTAATTTAATTTTCAACTCAATTTGACCACTTACCATCCTAACGCCATCAATTGAAATGTGGCAATTTATCAAGAATTTTTTTCTTTCTTCATAATTTCATTCGGTTGATTTGATAGAAAATACGCACTTTGCTAATTTCCACGCCAATAAAATCTATTTTGAAATGCACGATGTTTGTCGTTGAGCCGAGCTACTCAACCCGTAGGTTGTCGAATGAGCATTATATTTGATATCAAGTTTCACAAGATTTGGTCAATTTGAATGATGATTTGGTCAATTTTAAAAAGAACGGTATTCTTCGCATTTAGTTATATCACTCTTGAATTTATTAAGAAATTCTTAGTTTTATTGCATTTTCAAACGAGTGTCGCTCGTTTTTATTGTAAAAGGGCTCTCATCGACGAAAAGAAAAAGAACATAAATTCATTTTTGGTTTAATGTCACCGTTGAGCATGTACGATGACCAAAAAAAACGTTGGCCATAAAATGAGCAGGGCCAATTTTTCTCAACAAGTTCGAAGTTCGATGACTTTGTGTAAATGAATTGATAAAATAAAAACGGTATTTCTGCACACCACATTCAACGGCCAATAAATTGGAATTTAATTACAAAGCGGATTTGAAAGAGGTTTTACGCATCTTTTAGTGTGTATTTTTTCAACTCTTATATTCGATCTATTGGTAATTTATCATTTTGTTGTGCCCAACATTGACTTTCAAATCGGCAAGCAATATTTCATTCATTCTGAAGAGCAAAAAAAGAAGAAACTAGCAAATAATACAGACAAATTTCGCAGAATGAAAGTTTTCGTTTAGAAAATGACATCAGAAAATGTAAATAATTCTTCAATCATTTGAATTTACATTAAAATCTCGAAGAGATCATCGACTATGATGGCAAAAAAAAACAAAACTCATTTCAAATTGATTCGCGTGCAATTGATACTTGTGTGTACTTAAAAGGTTCGCTCCATTCACAAGTACTTTATGAAGTGTACAATGTGAGTGAAGGGTGTCCGATAGGGACAACGCGTCATTTTGACATTTCTCGGCGTTTTTTTAACATTCCCATTTGTTTATATATGTCGCTATATCGTTCTATTGTTAAAACGTTCATGAGTCAACAATTATTTCGAATTTATTCAATAAAAATAAGTGAGACCACTACAAATCAACGATGTCGAAGAAAAAAGACTTTGAAGAGCAACTATTGGAAGCAAGTGAGTGCATAAAATCGATTATTTTCAGTGACATTGGGTTGAGCATTGAATTTGTTATTTAAATTTGTGATTGGTGTGTGTGTGTTTTTTAATTTCAGATACCCCATTGCGACGAAATAGAAAAATGAAAAAGAACCGTCGTGATAAAATTGTTGAGAATAATAAGCATTCGGAATCATTGTTGGCCACCGATTCATCGATTGATGGAACAAATGATGCCGTTGATGTGGAAGAGGACTTATGTGTGGTCGAAGAGCCTGCATCATCCAATCAACGTCAATCAATATCGAATGCCAATTTTGTTGAGATGTCGGCTGCTGATAAATTAAAATCACAGGCCAATAAACAGGGAACAATGGCCGGAATGGCAACGGGAATTGGCAATAGTGCATCAGCAAAACCGAATAAAAAACGAAAAACTCGACGCGGCAGCGGTACATCGAGTGAAGAGGAACGATGGCTTGATGCCATCGAATCCGGAAAATTGGAACAAGTTGATGATGAATTGAAAAAAATTAAAGATCCAAAATTAATGACAGCTCGACAACGTGCCATGTACGAACGAAGCATCGAAAAAGATCCAACGCCAAGCGGACACGATACGCTATTAGCATTACCAACTGGTTACAAAGAAAAAGTGATGACCGCCGAAGCACTCGAAAAGGCACAATTAAAATCACAAAAACGAAAACAAATGGCCGATGAAAAACGTGAAAAAGATAAACGAAAAACAATGGATCGTCTGTTAAAAAAACAGGAAACGAAACTTACAAAAGTGGCCAAAAATAAAATTGTTAAAGTCATTGTACCGGTTATATCATATCAAGAATCAATTGCAAACGGTGCACTATTATCGTATCCATTAAATTTTGAGTTTCCAATGCAGGCACAAGTGGCACGAAAGCCACCGGCAATTATTTTATGCGCAATATGCAATGATAATCGCAAGCGATACACATGCTCGAGAACGAATGTGCCGTTGTGCAGTCTCAAATGTTATAAATCAAATCAAATGCAACGAGAAATCTCTTGCTAACACAAAACTTGCAGAGTCAACGATTGCAGTGTAATTATTCCATTTTATCGATAGTCGATGAAGAACAAACAAACAAACAATTTTATCTCGTAGTAAATAGGGAAATAAACAACCACATTTTTTTAATTCAAATTTAATATCGTTTTTTTTTTCGGCACAACAAAAAACAACAGCGATTTTTTATCAACTCAAAGTCTTTCTTTATTTTATGGTTAGGATTTTAATGTTCTATTTGTTGCCTCCTTTTTTTATTAATTTACAAACATTAATAATAATCAATAATATTTACGTACTAAATTAGTTTTTTGACATAAAATATCATTGTTTTTTATTCAAATTTTTCTCTTTTCTATTCTCCTTCGCCATATCATGTGTTTCTCTCAATAAATTTTTTTTCATATTTGCTCAGTTCTATACAATTATAAATAAAATTAAAAAAATATATGTATTTCATCTGAGTGATTTTTATTTCAATTAAAGTAAATATCATTTGAAATTCGACACGATGGAATATGTATGTGACGAAATCGCGATGAGAAGAATTGAGAGAAAGAGTATTTTTGTAAAAATAGAACACACTTTTATCTTAAATATATTTGAATTGTGTCAACGAACTATATATTTCGCTAGCTTCTTCTCTCTTTGTGTGTGTATGTTTTTTTGGTTGACATTCAAGTTCGTTGTCGTGATGGTTGCGGTGATTGCTGTTGCTTATATATTCATTTCTCTATATGGTGAGTCGTCAATTGCTCTACCATTTCTTCTTCGACGAATGATTTCTAATTTGAAAATTTAGTGTTTTTTTTTTATTTCTAAACTACTATCGTTCCAATTTAATAGTATCGTTTTGGTGGTGTGATTGGTGCGAGATGATGCCCGCATCGAGGGAAATTTGGTGGTACCGGTGGTAAATCGGATTGTGTACCGATATGTATGACCAAATTCATACCAATTAAAATATGAAACAAGAAATGACAATGAAATAGCCAGAAACCTAAATTGAACAAATATTGAAAAGAATTTTTTAATTATTTTTTTTTTTTTAATTATTTTTCATAATATATTTGAAATGTTGACTCCACACCGAACTATTTAAATAAGAACCAAGCCGATTAAATATAAATGCTATAGAGACTCACCTGGATTGTCAGCTCTAAAACGTAAAACAACGTATCCGTTGTTTGGTACGGCTATGGTATCTTTTAACGGTGGCTTTCCAAATTGCCGATGCAATAAACCCTTTCGATCCCATTCGAGCGCATGTTTTAAATTAATCTTTTTTATATTTGCATCTGGTGACCGGCCCATTCCAATCTGAAATCAATTTACATATTTTACTTGCATTCGATTCTCCATAAAAATGGGTTTTAGAGTTTGAAATTTGATCAGAGCGAGTTTTGTGAAATTAAATTTTGAAATTTCGTTGTACACATACCACATGGAATGATGTCCCGTGCAAATGAAACGGATGGCTTAGATTCGTCTGTTGAACTGTAAATATACAAAAAGATATTTAAAAAAAATCATCTTAACAAAAAAAAAAAAATCATCAAAAATGTTCTCACCTTCGTCAACGAGAACGACTTCAACGATTGCATTCAATGGTATATCAACGGTATGAGTACACATGCAATTTAAACCACAATCTGGTGGTCGGTTATCACCGTTGCAAAATTGTTCGGGTGGAATGTCCGACATTTGGGATAGCATTGGTGATGGTGGTGATACATATGAAATTTCATCAATCAATGAAATTAAATGATCACCGCCGGGCGCTACCAAAAATCGATTGTATGTATTTGGCCGGAATAGTTCATCAACGCGATAGAAAAAGAACCGGAATGGAAGAAAGATTTTGACATCGGGACGCTCGACTAATACACCCTTATCATTTTTTCCGGCATTTTTCAAATTACTCACACACACCGCATCCGTACGCTTTCGGTCGCATACCGCATCAAGTGGATTCAATACCTAAACACAATGCAGTGATTTGTTAAAAAAAAAAAGAAAAACAAAAAATACCATGAATATTTTTTTCAAAAATTTACAGCAAAAAAATGTATTTTTGTCATCACCAAAAATCACTGAAATAGAAAATTTTAAACGAAAAATTACTTATTCGAAATGAAAGAAGAAAAAAATCTTGTAAAGAATATTCCAATAGAAATGAAAACTGTACAATATTTACAATAATAAAAAAAAGTGATGAAAAATAGTAAGAAAAAGAATTTACCCCTCAAACTGAAAATCTGGAAAAAATCTATTTACAAAAAGAGATTGTTTTGTTGAAAAAAGTTTGGAATAGAGTATGTAATGGTTTTTTTGTTTTGTTTTTCTCAGGAAATAATATATATATATTTCAATATACAAAATAATAAATTATTTACACTTATGACATACAAATTTCTTCTTTTTTTAATTGGTATCGCTTTCATTCAAAGTTTTGAATTTCAAACGAATGTTGGTGTGTGTGTGTGTGTGTGTTTGTGTATTTATGTGTGTATGTGCGGTCATTACCAATGAAATGGATTCAATAGAAGACTTATTCCTTTTGCCATCAATAAATCTTAATCAATTTTCATTTGTTTTGCCTAATGTGCACCATATTTATATATATTAAATCATTTAAAATTAATGTCTCATCTCTTACATTTTTTTTCGTCATTTTTTTTCTTGCATCATTCATATAATAATTTTTTTTTGTTTCAATTTAAATTATTAATTAATATAATAATAAAATAATTATAAGTCTAGATTAAATTGATTAAAAAAAATTTGCATTTTGTATTAAAATATTAAATTATGAGTAATTCAATAGTTGCGAAAAAATATATAATTTGCTCTAGTTTGGTATTCACTTCATTTCGAAATTTGTGGAACTTGGATTTTTTTAAGGGAAAGTCATTTTAATTAGGGCATTCATGAAGTATTCAATTTTTTTCTGCGATTAATCGGTGAATTGGACAAGAATTGATGGAATGATAAATTGCATTTAAAATGGGATTTTCGGAGGGCTAATGTGTAGGCTAGATGAACGGATCTGGTGACAAAATCACTGAATGTGCGCTTAGTTTCAGTCTATCGTCAATTTTTTTTCTCTATTTTTTTTGTCGCTAATTTGGATTTCTATTTATTCGAAGATTTCATTTTTTGAATTCCCAATTAAAAATCATATGATTCACAGTGGGAATGTAGAAGAAGAAAACACATTTAATTCGAGCAAATAGCATTTCTTCGAAGTCACATCGGGATAATCACGAATGTATTTTAATTATTTAAATCGAAATGTGTGAACGCAAAAAAGTTTGTATAATTTTCTGGCATTAAATCGTGAATTTTTTTAAAAGAGTCATTCCATTTCGATTAATGTGAATGAAATTGTTATTTTTTGTTTGATTTGATTAGTTATTTGTTCATGCCAATGGTGTAAAAAAAAATAAAATAAAATTATAATTTGGCAAAAAGATTTTCTCTACAAAAAAAGGAAAGAAATTCATTATATAAGTTAAAAACAAGCAACGAAAACTTGGCTTTTATAAACTTAGCGTCTAATTTATACAAAAAAAGAGGTTCTGTATGTGAGCATGTTATGGTTGGGGAGTTATAGTATGTTGAGGGAGGGGGAGGGTATCTATTAGAAATAATTACATTGGACTTTATTTATTTCGAACCTTTCATCATTCAAAATGCATGCAAATTTTCCACATTGAGTAGAATGCTTTCAAATTACCCATTATCATCAAATGTGCCGATGTAGTATACAAAAAAAGATATCGATTAGTTTTTGCAGAATAATAATTTTGGAGTTTATAACGACACAAAACCACCACCAAAAAATGAGCAAAAACATGGTTGAGCGCGATTTATCGCCTCTGATATTGAATAGTTGAATTTAAATAGCAAACTCCTTTCTTTATGTACGTGCAAATTCCGAGTCGTGTTCGAGTCTCATTGCATTTGGTTTGATTCGAATTTTTTTTCGTTTAGTTCGTTGATGTGGGTAGTTATTAAATTTACACTAATGCTGTTTAAATGCTACGAAAAATTAAAATGAAGTGTATATATATATATATGTGTGTGTGATAGCCATGTAAATCACATTTTGACACATCGAAAGAGCGAATATATATTATGAATGTCAAAAGAGCGATAATTTTGGGAAATGAAATTGAAAGAGTTGGTAAAACGGGGCAAAAAAAGTTCGGTTTCGTTTTTTTTTTCGTTTGTAAAATGGTGTTCTGAGGTGTTTTATGTTTAATTGATAGGTATTGGTGGTGTGTGATCACCACATGTTGGAAAGTTTGGTGGTATCGGCGGTAAATCACTTTGCGTACCGACTTGCAAAATTAAATTCATTCCTATGACAATGTGGTAGAGGAAATGGCAATGGAATAACCAACTCCCTAAATGAAAAAAAAATATGAAAAAATACGGGGTTAGTTCATCAAAGAGATCGAATTGATCGGCAAATTAAATCTCACCGGGATTATCAGCTCTAAAACGTAATACAACATATCCATTATTTGGTACAGCTATTGTGTCTTTTGATGGTGGTAAATTATATTGTCGATGCAATAAACCGCGACGATCCAAATCGAGTGCGTGTTTTAAATTGATCTTTTTTACATTTGTGTCCGGCGATCGGCCGATACCAATTACACTATAACTGTAACCATGCAAATGGAAGGGATGACTTAGATTTGGTTGTTGAACTGAAAACAAAAATAAAAATGTCATTAATCGCATCGAAAACAAAATAAAAGAATAAAATCATTTCATACCTTCGTCAACTAAAACAATTTCAACGATTGCATTAACCGGTATATCAATTTTGTGGGTGCACATGCAATTATTGCCACAATTAGCCGGACGATTGTCACCGTTACAAAATTGCTCCGGATTGATGTCATCGTATTGTGTTAGAAGTGGCGCTGGCGGTGACAAATATGAAATCTCATCGATCAACGAAATCACATGGTCTCCGGTCGGTGCAACTGTTTTATGAATTAAAAAAACTCATTAATATCATACCCTATTCAATTTAGAGAAAAAGAACAAAAAGTATACCCAAGAATCGATTGTATGTATTGGGTTGGAAGAGCTCTTCGACACGATACAAATAGAACCGGAATGGCAAGAAAATCTTAACATCTGGTTTTTGCTGCAAAATATCTCGATCGATTTGCTGGGCATTTTTCAATTGTGACACGCATATAGCGTCATCACGCTGCTGGTTACATTGGGCATCCAATGGATTCAAAACCTACATTTATTTCAAATATTCGGCATGTGCGGATGCAAATCGAATTACGGGTGGATGCAATTTTTTGTTTGTTTAATAATTGGTGAAAGTGAATGCATCGTTTTTTTTTCACCGTTCAAAAAAGATACAGAACAAAAGAAAAAAGAGTGAACAAAAAAAAAATATTTTCAATTTAATAAATGTTTTTTTTTTAAGAAATTTCTTAATCGATGATTAAAATGTAAAATAATATTGATTCTATTGTGATTCGACGTATTTTTTAAATAGTCTTAGCCGATTTAGGGTTTTCAAAGTTTTTTTTTCATCTCAAAGGCCATTCGATTAAAAAAAAAAAACACTAATTCGCAAAAATTATGTAAAATAAAGACATAAAAACGAAAAACTGAAGTTTATAACTCACGGTTCGACTTTATCTTCTCAATACAATATCTTTTTATGCGGGGTCTCTGAAAACTAAAAATGTATATCTGTGTGCTTGCCACTAAACACACTTGCACAATTTGAATTTCTTTTTGGTCACCAAACGTATTTTTATGTACGAAAAGAGAATTTAAAACATGAAAACTATTTTACAAATATATAGATTTACATGCAAATTGGATTTATAAAAAATCCCGACAAAATTGAATAGAATTTTGTTTTCTCTTAATAAAAAACAACCGTCAATGTGAGAAAAGTATAGTTTACATATATACAAAAGAAAGAGAAGAGTATTTATGAAGAAATATATACATAAAAAACTGAAGAAAAAATATAAAGAATGAGACCTGAACACATTATTAAAATTATCGATGTGATATATTTATATTGTATATGCACTTATTCCGGAGAATGGAAATGATCATAATTTTTTTGAATGTTGCTTAATTCGCGTCTATTTACATTATATTTACATGTATTTTTTATGTACAAAATAAATGATGCGACACAGTGTGTGACATCTTAAGAATCAGACTTTATTCAGATGATAGTGTATGAAGATAGGATCACATTTTCAAAATGAAAAAAAAGTTGCCATTTTTCTATGCATTTCGTTTTCATTCAACGGATATTCTGGATGAATGAATGGCGAAGCAGAAAAAAGTGCGAAAAAAATTGTACTTACGACTCCTTGTGGCAGACCGACATCGTATGTTGGTGCAGCTGCTGTTGGTTGGTATGGACCACGGGCATAACGAAGGATGGCCAATTGTTGTACACGTCGAATACCACATTCACCCAAACCACGAGCTTGAATCCAATAAGCTCCAACTGGTTGATCAGCATTTATTACGAAATCGTATCTTTCACCTGAACGATTTGGTGGAGAGAAAGAGGAAAATAGAGAGAGAGATAGTGAGGAAGAGAGAACAAAAGAGCATAAGCAAATGAACGCAATAAAATATAACAGACGCAATTTAAAATAGTTTAATTTATATTATGGCATGTATGTACTTGTTTTAATCTGTGAAAGCCATATTTAGGCGGTGCACACACAGTAAACGACCTTGACCATACGCATTGTTTAAGCCATATTACCAGCGCACCACATCAATCTCTCTTTCTTCATACATACAATTCGTTTTGTCTCAATCAAATCCATTTTATTCATTTCATAAATCTCCGGAGCGCGTGCACAGTTTGAGACCCGTGTAAATTATAAATTATTATGTATATACAAAATATATATAAAAAATTATATGTATTTTACAGGCAATTACGGGGCCGTTCACAAATATTGAAATGCTCAATGAAATTTAATTTGAACCAATTAGCTGTGTTGCTTTTTTACGCATTCTTTCCTCATATGGATCGATCGAGCAACCATGTCAGGTTGGAATAACCAAAAAAACCATACACTCTCTACCTTTGATTGCGCGCACTGCATTCAGGGGCATTAAAACATGTGCCCATTTTCTATTCATATATTATTTTGTTGAAATCAATAAGTTTTTTTATTTGGACAATATCTTGAAAAATATATATACAATTAGATCGCTACGATCTATTAGAGAATCATAAACTATGTGCCAGACCGTATTTAATGCACTCAGCAAGGATAGAGAAAAAAAGAGTGCCAAATGAATGCATGAATTATTTCCTTGGCATGACTACAGCAGTAACATTAACGGTAGCAAGTTTTGTCCAAATTGCATGCATTGAAAGTGGTTGTAATGACGCATTAACTTATATAATTGGAGCAATTCTTTTCGCTAGTACTTTTACGTGCAAAACTGGTCTAAGGTTTTTCTTCTCTCGTCTGAATTCAGTTCCTCTCAGATTCAATGAAAACGATTTGCAAGAATACGAACAAGAAAAATGACACCAAAGCAATTTAATGGCTAAAAAAACAACTTACCCGAAAATGAGATAATAGTATTCACTTGAACTGGATGCACTGGCTCGCCGTCAGTTGCAATTATTGTCAAACCATGACCTTCGAATGTGATTTGTGCTGGACAAACTGACGCAAATGCATTAATTAAACGGAAACGATATCGTCGACCTGGTGTCATTGTGAATATTTCGAGCGGTGTATTTGTCATGAAGCCAGTGTTTGGATCACGGAATTGTCCACGGCCATTGATTAGCATTGATTCGGGATCTTGTCCGGTGTTGACAGCCAAACGGCCGGGATAACGTTCGGCAGCATCTTCATGCAACCAATCACTAAGTAATACAATGTGTGTCGTCAAATCAAAATCGTATAAATGCGAATTTGGATCACGTGACGGTGGCTGACGTACGATCAAACTACCATAGATACCATCGATTTTTTGAAGACCAGTATGTGCGTGCCAGAAATGTGTTCCGGAATTGCCAGTAAATTGATATCTATTTGTGGTGAAAATGGGTAGTTAAACTTTGCATTTTTTTTTTAAATGAAAGAAGAACTTCGTCGGACTCCTTCTGTACTATGAATTGATGATCACCAATCCAGAAGAGGTTCACCTACCTGAATGTGTTGCCTTGTTGAATTGGACATTGCGTTACAAACGGTACACCATCATAGTATTGTGATCCACGTTGATGAATGCCGTGCCAATGGATTGTTACTTCCATGCCTTCCATATGATTTTCCACATCAACAACAACCTTATCATTTTCACAAACTTGTATACTTGGTCCGGGTATCATACGATTTGCTGTCAATATACCACGTTCAACGCCATCGGCAAGCACACACTGGCAATGACTCCATACGGTGTTTGTTGCATTTGGTGTGCACACTTGACATGCTCTACATTGCGATCAAATCAAATTTGAAGAGAGAGAGAGAGAGAAAAAAATGGAGATACCAAAAGCAAATAATAAATTAATTGCACAATTTGTGAGACGATCGACACGAAAAAACAAAAACAAAAAATTGAAACGAAATAATTAGAAATCAATATCATTGCCAAATATACATTACATATTCCGCACATATGCGTGCACATTTTTCCATCTCTTGCCTATCTTGTCGTTTATCACGATGTGCCCGATCGGTTCAATATCACACACGCGTGTTGTTGGGCTACCATGTTACCTTTTAGTTGTTTTTAGTTGTAATTAACGGATAAAATTACGAAAAAAAAAGTATGACAGAAACGAGATGATATGTCGTAACTCTCGAACATTACTTCAGGGCCAACCACTGAACAAATAAATGTTTACCGTTTGTTTTGTATATGCCGACTGTTGTGTGATTTGTGTTTTTTCTCTCTCTTTCTCTCTCTCTTATCTCTCTCTTGCTCGTGCTCACTCTTTTCCTTATTTGATTTATGTTTCGTTTCACTAGCATTAAGACAAGAAGAAAGAGAGAAAAAAAACACACACATAGAGATTGCTTTGGTGCAATAGCTCAAATGAGCTACCAGCGCACATACATAAATATCTTAATTGTCTAATCATTTGAAACAAAAACCGATTTTTTTCCTCTTTGCTACATTCGTTAAAACAAAGAAACAACTACAAAAACAATCTGAGAAATAATTCATAGTTGATGGCATAAAAGTGTGTGCTGGTTTTGATTCAATGCTTTTGCTCTATTGCGCGATCTTCGGCTTTTGATGGTGCTGTTGCCGCTATTCCTTTTTCAAATGGTCCACATTGAATTGGTCAGCTGTCACTCAATTTTTTGCATCATTCATTATTTGTTTTGGCCATTTTTCTTTACATTTTTTTTTTTTTTTTTGATATTTATAAACGATGCAATTTGTTGCTGTTCAAATTGCAATTTTGTTCAAAAACGTATTTAGTTCATCTCAAAGTCAAATGGACAATATTCATGATATTGCATCGAATTTATTGCCTAATTAAAGCAACGCGTATTGTTTCATCAACACTTGATTTCCGCAATTTAAGTGTGAAACAAGAAGCAAAGAGATACCATATGGTATATACCAACAAACCGCATACAAAATATATCGCATTCAATTCTCAATCGAATTTGAAATAAGCGGTTACTTTTGAACTCAGAAATACATAATTTATGTGCTACATATGTTTATCAAGATCGACGCATTGGATCTTTCCTAGGGGAAAATGAATTGTTGTAAGTTCATAAGTATCTGTTAGTTTCACAAGTTCGCGTAAGAACTCTTGAGTTCTACATACATTTTTGTAAGTTCGTCTAAGTTTTACGTAAGTTCCTATAGATTACTAGTAAGTTTTTCAACGTCAATTGAAAATCGCAGAATGTTGGAAATGGTGCTAAATGTTAGTCATGTCGAATCAGATAGAAAATAATTTGTATAAATATGTCGAGACAGTTTTCGGTGGAAAAATACCAAGAAATATAAATTCGCCTAATTAGACGTCATTTTTGAAAGAGTCGGTTTTGATAGTGAATAATCAGTAATGTATCTCAAAGATCCACAAAGTATTATTGCTTATGAGTCTATGAGTGTTGAGAGCGATGCCTCAATATCAAAATCAGGTCTTTTAAGGATGATATCCAATTTACTAGGTAATTTTTATTTTAAAATCCGTTCTACTCTTTTGTATAAATTATTTGCAGCGTGAAATGTAATTTAAAAAAATTGACCAGCGTTGTATCATTTGACTACTACATGTGCGACTGTTTCGACATTTTGACGCATATCGAACTTACAGCAGTGTGTTAATGTATATGGACAAAGCGTAAGTTCGTATAAATTCTCATAAGAAGCGTGCGATTTCATAAGTTCGTCTAATTTTTTGTAAGTTTTTCGTACAATTCTATAGCTTTCGTCGAACTTATAAGTAGTCATTTTCCCCTAGGATCTTTCTACTTCGAATTTCTTTGAAAAACTCACCGCAATTTATAAACTTGTTATAATCAGCTGATTTTAATTAAGTGGCTATGAGAGTAAGGTCTAATTTGCTAAGTTCTTTTTGAGATTTTTTTTACATAAACACATATTTGTCATTGATTTCAAATATTTTGTTTAAATTGGCGATTTTGATTTCGAAATTTTTTCGATTCGATTCATTTCTTAAAGAAGTTTTCAACTTACGCTCCCAAAACCGTATAATATTCAAGTGTAAAATGATAGTAACATATTCTAGGTGGTTCTCCCTCTCGACAGGCGCGTGCACATTCATCTGGTGCCGATAAATTTGGATTGCGACGTAATTCAGCCGTTGCACTGCTGGCAAAGTCCAAATGTCTATATGGCGATTTTGGATTAGCTGCCGCTAATGTTGCACCCAACGATGGATTTATTGATGTGCCAGTTCGAATGCCAGCCGGCCGTGAAATGCCACCGCTCAGCGATGGATGTGTTTGAACTAAACCATGTGTTGCCGAAAAGAAGTTATTATCTATTGCTGATAAATCGGCGCCCGGCGTCGTTATGTGAGACCGCCAAAATGATTCGGCCGTCGATTGATCTGATTTATCTGATGTGTCTGTGAACGAAACGAAAGAAAAAAAATATAATTAATGTGAATCCAACCATTTCGTGTTCTTATTATTCTGTTCAAGGTGACGGAGGTCTTGTTCTCATACACAATTAAAAAACCATGAGCCAATGTGGCGTTAAGAATGGATATTTGTGCACAAATAGTGTAACAATGATATTCGATATTAATTAAAAGACAGAAAAATGAACTAATATTTTAACACCCAAACAATGCTCAATACACACAATGATGATGACAAACATTATGGCCACATTTATGCAAATTTTTTACCATAATTTACTTGTTGCGATTATTTCCCGTTATTTTTTTTTTCTTATTTACCAATTGTTGTGGTGGTTTTTTTTGTATATTTCGTATGACTTAATTGAAATGGGCGAGAAAAAAAAGCGGTTGAAAACAAAATGAAATCGTAAATTAAAAAATTGCAAACTTAAGAAATTGTAAACGAATTAAATGCGCACATTCACTCAGGCGCAAATTAAAATGCACACATTCACATTTTGAAGAGATAGAGGAAGAAAAAAAAACAAACCATTTATAAAAATATTTCACACCAACCAACGAATTTAGACCGAATAAAATTCGTGTGCCTCAATTATTATCATTGTTTTTTTGCTTCTATTCTCTCTTGATTTTTTTTCGGCAAAGACAGACATAAATCATTGTAATACATAAAATTCATTGTGCCAAAAAGAGCGGATGAAAAACTACAAAACAATAAGAATTCAAAGGTAAAAAGTGAATAAAATGATCACATTAAGAGAGAGATAGATAGATAGACAGAGACAGTCAGGGTGTAATTGAAAATGTTCAGCCTTCCGCCAAACAAATGAAGAGAAAAAAAGGCAGTCGCGCACATAGAGCCCGTGAAATTACCGTATGATGAAAATGTCATAATCAAGTTAAATGTGCGCTGTGTGAGCGATCATAAGCGGCACGGAAGAATGGATAAAATATGCTGTTTCTAATGTCTATCTTAAATGGCATGCGCGCACACATATATCATGGAATCACTTGCTGGAACAATACATTGTATGTAAGAGATAATGCATTTTGCGGCAATGACGATGGCGACAGTGGCCGGGTGCCACCGACAACAATGCATTCAATCTGTCTAAATACTTAATTATAGATGACAGTCCCAGTGCTTTGTTACGTATTGCTACAAATGTTGCCATTTTTTTCCTCTATACCATTTGTGAATTTTTTTTTTCGGTGAGCGTTATCGTTCTAAACCATCTGGATGCTAAAGCTCCATTTGAATATGTAACACACTTTTTTGCTGGTTAATGACATAATACCCGATTGAATTGAAGAAATTCGATAAAACCACATTTCTATTCGATATGTCGTCAGAGCGTCCATTTGTAACATTCTTCATCGCTTAGACTACATACGCCGACGGTTTATTTTTAATACTATAGATGTTTATCGAAACTGTGGATCAATAATGTTTTTACTGATAATTGGATTCCGAAAGAAACGTAAGAAGAAGAAACAAATTATTCAAGCACATCAGCACAGTGACCATTAAACGATACTGTAAAACGAGTTTAGCCAAGATGACTGCGTAAGCATCTTTCAATTTATTAGCTCGTCATAACGGTACTTATATTTCTTCGTGTCCATCGCGTTAAACATGCTCGTAGGCAGATTTCAGCTGATCAATCGCTTAAGTCAACCTTTTTTTGTTCGTTTTTGTTTTATCACTTTGTCATCGCTGAAGATTAGCTCTGTTGTTAATAACCATAACAGAGCTGAAAATAACAAAGAATGAAAAAATTGACGAAAAATAAATGATCGATTTCGTCACATATTTTGGTGAACGAAAAGAAATGAATGTTCAAAGTGACTTTTGGAAAACAATTGCATATAAATCATAAGACATTCACTTCGAATTTCGTAGGCGTATTGATTTGGTCTGATTGAAATAGAAAAAATCACAATGAACATGGAACAATTAGAACAGAATCAAATAAAAAAGCGTTGATTCATTTGCACAATCGACAGACAACAAGAAAACGGTAACAATTGTTTTTTTTTTTTTGTTTAAAAACAAAACAAACGATTGCATAGTGTATAGTGTTCGACACAAATGTTTTTTTTTGCCGCAATAATTTTTGTCTTGATTCGTGTGCATGTGCGAGTAATGAGTGTGCGGCGCAATTGCATTCGCATGTTTTGGATAAATGCGTTAATTCAATGAGTGATTATTATTATGTGTGTGTGTGTGTGTGGGTTTTGCGTCGACAAAATTTTCACATTATTTTTTTTTTCCTTTCTTTGATTGCGAAGTTATGCTTTTCAATTTGACGAATTGATTGATTGGTGGAAAGAAGAAAAAAGCAAATTTGTATGAAATTGTGTAGGAAAAGCCGGCAAATTGAGCTGAACACCACAAAAATTACAAATAGATAATTACAACTGAATCAGAAGCACAACTGCTCTGCATCGACGTAAAATCGCATGAATTTATGAATGCAGTGCATCGATGATTCGGCGCACATGTAATCCCATTAATTTATCAGTGTGCAAGCGCATATTCTATGATATTAAAAATATATGGCGCGGGCGCATTTAATATATGCGATTTGCGCGTAATACTCACGATTCATGTGTGCGCGCACACCGCATTCATAAACAGAGGGAGGGAGAGAGAGAGACAGAAATATTTTGTAAGGGAAATTCAGCACATAAGTGCAAATGTAGTAAGAATTTGCGCGCATTTGTAATCAAAAGTGATTGAAGAAATTGGAGGAAAATTGGATGTGTGTGTTCGATTGTATTATTCAATAGGCAGCAAATATTCGCACATAAATTGTTGAATGTTTGTGCGCAGCTTTAACGTTTTTGTTGCCACTTTTCCACTTGAGTCGGTTTATAACAGTTAACTTTAACTTCGACTTTAATATTTAATTGTTTTCAGCTGTTTCATTTTGCTTCTCTTGTTTTAAATCATGTGCGAGCACTCACACACACTCATTGAAACGATACCGACAATCAACACACTGAAATTCGCAGTGTACATGCATAATTATCATCGTATTGCACCTTTTTCTGACATTAAAACGCAATTTTCATGTTTATTATTGTTATTGTAATAAAAAAAATTAAAGAAAAACGTCCAACGATAACTTAGAATTTGTTGAAAAACAACAAAATCGGATATTTTGAAATGGAAATTGTGCGGTGATTATGTTGAGCATGACGATTAATGCATTTTTGAGACACAGATAGAAATGAGACAAAGATAAATATAAAAAAGCAACAAAGACAGATTGAAACGAAAAGAGAGAAAAATACCGTTAATTCTGGTGTGATAAGTCATTAATGAGCCACATTATGCATAACGATTCATAAGGTAAACAATTTTTGATTTATTTTTTAGGTTCACCAACGGGAATTGGCTGCGTATTTACCGGACGAAAAAAAAGAACAATGGAATTAATTGATTGCGTGTTTCGTGAGTTACACACACACATAGTAAGAAAGCCCAAAGGGAAATCGCTTTTTATGATTATTATTCATACTAATATGTTGCTCTTTCAATGTTGCACATGAGTTAATGTGTGTTTATTTTATTTTCTTGGTAGAATAAAGCAATTTAATTAGCTGGTTAAAGTTGTCGGTTAATTACTGACCGCTACGCCCGTTTCATCTCAGATTTTGGGGTCAATTTAAAGCGGCGCGTATCGCACCATTGACAAGAAAGAAAGAGAGAGAGAGAGAGAGAGAGATCTTGGTGAAGAAAGCGAGTACATGAGAAAAAAACCGATTTTCATTTCCCAATTCCAACACACCGGTGGGTCGACCGAAACAATCAATTATTACCACGATGCTTTTTATATAATATCTTAACCGGTGCTATTTGCGAATCGAAACAAAAAAAACCTCCGTTTAATTTATTAGGCATTTGACTATTAATCTTCATTTAATTTATTGAATAATAAAACAACTTGATTGGTAATCGAATGAAGAAAAAATTGGCGCAGCTCAATAAAAACAGTCAATTATTCATTTGAAATTTTTTAAACGCATTTTTAGTGTCATCAACTCAATTTTTATTGATGGCTACCGTGTCAAATTTTTCTACATTTTTTTATTATACAAAAAAAAAAAGAAGGACAAATTAAGATGAATTCCAGATGCTTTCCAATACGAAATCATAGTAAAAAATCAAGTAATTTCTCGAAAAAGATTCATATAATTTGTTGGCAAAAAAATGCATAAAAAAGTTAAACAGATGGTTCTTAACAGTGATTCTACGAAACTTGAACCTGTTAGGAAAAAACCTAGGGGGTAGACACAATAGAGAATGAATTCCAATGAATTGTCATAATACCTATCTATTTTGAAATACGACAAATACTAACTTATTTAAAGATTATTTGTACCAAAAATGTGAATACCGTGATTACCTAATGTCAAATTGATATCGGTAATAAAGATTTCCAGTTTTTTCCATTTCGTTTTAACATTCACCATTTCGAAATTTATTTTAATTTTTTCTGTTTTCTTTCTGTTATTTTTATTAAAATTATTTTTGCATTTATTAAACCAATTGAAATAATACACTTAATAGCATTGAAAATGTTTTTTTTTTTAAATTTGGAAGATGATATTCATATAGTACACATTGTGAGACATTGCTGAATACATTGACATTTCGTCTAAAACTGAGAATACCAAGAATACCTTCAATTTCGGTGAATATCTCAAGTAATATTCCATGTGTCTACCCCTTAGGAAAAAATCCACCTTGATTTTACTTACTTCCGAAATAAAAATCAAATAAAATGGAACATTAATTTTTAGGTAAAAGATAGAGTCACCATTAATTCATTTGCCAATGAAAATGTAAAAAAAACGGTTGAAAATAAGCAAAGAAAACGGTTTTATCACATTATTTTCATTTAATTGGACCGCAAAAACTAAACCAAATGCATATAAAAACGGTGCCAACCAATCTTCACGCAAATGTTTTCTAAACGCATGACCGCATGCTTATATTCGCTTACAACTCTGGACAGTCCAAGATAAATAGTACATCAACCCGTGTAAAATTACTACGCATACCGTTTTATCATTGATTATAACAAAATCCATCAACGGCCGCTTCAGACCGTTTCACTTAAATTACATCTAATTTAATTAAATATTTTACGCAATTTTCCTTACGTTTTTTTCATTTGAAATTGTATGCACATTACAAATTCTAATGAGAATCATTTAAGTCTATTAAATAGCCGTAAAATTGGACAATTGCTGATAATTTACAAATTAAATAAAACTGTTTTTAATTGATCGATTTTTAATTTGCCACTTAACCAAAGGTTCAGCGAATAAAAAAACAATCTGTGCGATGTGAAAAATGAGATAGATTTTTTTGTTGTTGCAGAGAACACTATTGTGTGATGCAGGCAGAAATTGAATACACAAATATTACCATGCTGGGTAAATTATGATCATTACATAATGTTGGAAGCAGCTTTAAATTGTTTTATTTTCTTTCAAATCTCTTACGACGACCAAAAACCATCGAAGAGACGATGAAGAACCGATGAATTGCAAATATGTAAAAGATGATTTAGCAAAAGTGCTTCTGAAAACCATTGGACTGTGTGTGCATTACATTCTTCATTCTCTTGCTATATCTCTCTATATCTGTCTTTTTCTTATTTTTCATTTAAATAATTGCCATCAATTTCCATAAAATTGTCGATCACTGTTATTTTTTTTGTTGAATTAAATATAAGAAGATGAAGAAAAATACATTGTTGGTTGCATTGCAAAAAGAATAGAGAGAAGAAAAAAAAAAGTCGCAACTTCGAAGCGAAAAAGGCAGTAAAAATAAAATGTCTTACATCCGTAAGATGAACTTTTCCGCACTGTGATCCACGACATGAAAGAAAACTAAATCTGACATTAGTTTTAGATAAAATAATTTTCGAAGCACTTTTCTTACAAAAACTACTAAAGATGGGAATTTTTGTATCGGAGCCATGCCTATATGATATCGTAATCATGTGAAAATTTGCAGAGGTTATTTTTTTCACAAAAAGTTAACATTCTGAAAGTTTGAAGAAATTTCAATGCATATTAAGGGTACTTCCCATACAAAATTTCGTTTTAGAGCGAAAAATCCAAAATATTGTTCGGGAGGTACCCCTAATATTCGTTGAAATGTCTTCAAACTCTCGGAATAGTATTTATGTGTGATAAAAATAACCTGTGCAAAGTTTCAGCTCATTACGATATCATACAGGCATGGCTTCCATACAAAAATCCAAATTTTTTGAATTTTTTGTATGAAAAGTGTTTCGAAAGTTGATTGTATCGCAAAACTAACATCATATTCGGTTTTCTCGTACCCAAAAACCCCCCAATACACATTTTTGAGTGTTTAAGAATACATTAAATATCACTTTTGGAAGAAAAATTGAATTTTTCCCATGGATGGACATGGGCATCACACCAGACATGACACTTTACCCTGTCAACCAAAGTCGCTCAAAATCTAATGGTTTCTATTCCTCGGCACCCCCAATCATCCTGTGAAGTCAGATTTTGAATTACTTTTCTTGTTTGAAAGTTATCGTGTTAACAAATTTTTGCGTACAGGGTACAGCGTACAGCGTACAGCGTACAGCGTACAGCGTACAGGGTACCACGCACATACATTCGGACATCGAAAAAACGCTAGATTCGTGTTCCCTGGCTCCTAAAACACCCAGAAAACATGTTTTTTGAGGATGTCAATTTTTCGACCGATTCCAATACTTTACCTTACACACTAGGTGTGTGCGGAAAAGTAAAATGTTACCGTAGTTTATGGAGAAAGGTTAGGTTGTGGTTTAAAAGGGCTTGACCCAATAAAAGTAGCGCAATCACGCGAAAACCCGATATATTCCATATATATAATATATTATATATATATCGTAAGAAAGAGGAAATTTTGCAGTGTACGCGTGCACACGTTCCGCGAGATAGCCACGTGAAAGAAAAGCAACGATCATCAGTTTAAAGTAGAAAAACAACCATAACGAGAGAAGAGAGCAATAACAACAGCACAAAAATGAAGAACGTAAATAATAATATGATTTTTTCTGCAGTCTTTTGAACAAGAGCAGAGAATGCTTAAAAAGATATATAGAAAAAAATGAAAGAGAGCGAGAAAAAAACGATTCGATCACGACAAAATGATATGGCACAAACATACACATCGCGATTAAAAACTAAGAGAATTCAGAAAATGTAAATTCCAAAAATAATTACATTTAATCACATCAATCATGTGGAATTCAATCTCTTTTTGCTTCCTCAGCATGTGAGTTAAAATGACGCTCATTGGCCGAATGCGCGCATTTCGCACAGAGATCATTTTGATCGTTTGTTTTGTTGATCATTGAGCAATTCGCATGTTAGATACACACACACACACTCGCAGGCAATACAATTTTAAATTATTTTTAATTATTTTGTTATATATTATAGAGTCTCTGGTTTATTTGCGGTACATGTTACATTGTGTCCGCACCTCTGAATCTGGTAAGTCGGCACAGTTGTAAAGAAACAACAAAATAATTTATATATGTGTAAAAATTTAAACAGAATATACGCCATGCAGTATGAGCCTCAGAGAAGAAATGTTACAAAATAATATTTGTAATAGAATATTATGAATACGTGTGTATTTTTAATATGAAAATTATTGTGTATGCGCGGTCGCGCGTCGTCTCTGTAATTAAATGTATGTTCTGTCTGCACAATGGCTTTCTCGTACGATTCGTATCGTACACCATACAAAATGTCGCAATTAAATGCATGTATTTTAGCACCACTTCTCTCTCTCTCTCTGCCTCTCTTTTGTTTCTTTCACCCGTTCTGTTCTCTCACTCCCATCTCAACATAGTTATTAAACTCATTTGGACTTTTAATTAGATCAGTGTGTTTGTACTGTCATTTGTACGCTTTTCTTGTAATATATGTCATTTTCACTGATGCAAATTGTTGTGAACAAATGCCAAACCAACAAATAACCAATTATAATGTGAGAGAGAGCATTACAAATAGTTCAACGTGTCACGTGCATAACATACAACACCATTTTTCCCATAATTACTGACACTCTGGATTTTCGTGCGCTTATTGTAACACAATGTAAATACAGTGCAGAAATTTAATTTAACAAAATACACTATCACATTTGTTATTTCGGATTTAAACAATGCCAACGAACAAAAGATCGAATGACACATTTTTGCTCGGAATTTCAGTTTGAACACTTTTCGGCAATTTCAAATGTAAACTTCGAACGAAGCACGTGTCAGCTTCAAATCTCATGTTTTGGCTTCGATGAACAAAGACTTATCGTATTCATAAGCTATGTGAAGTTTTAACTAGAGACTGTCAATAGCAATTAATGTGAAGAGGAGCTGGAAAAGCACTTAGGAGCAGAGCTCCACCTCGGTGATGATTAAAATATGAAAAGTAAAAAACAAAATTAAAATTGATAATATTATGATTTTAGCGAGACAGAGACAGAACTAAACAGAAAGATAGAAATGTGAAAAATGTAAGAAAAATTTTCTCGCATTATGAAATAATGTCTTGGTATTATTAATTCATTCATTCATTTACTTTTTTTTATCGACCATGTTAAAAGTATGCATTAAACAGAGACTATCCGTCTGCTTTTGCATGATCGGTCATAAATATTTCGATTAAATTAATTACATTTAAAAAAAATCAAACAACACATCCAATGTATATTTATTAGTTGTAATCAGATGACGAAAACAATTCGAATCTCGTAACTACGCTCGCGTCGCAGCGGGTAAGTTGCGTAAATGTCAATTTAATATATATCAATTGGAATGCGTGCATTGTACAAATGACGGTGCGTGTTAAATTGATTTTCATCATTGATGGGAATTGAAAATTGGTTTGGCCGGAAATTGGAGTTTCGTAAAAATCCAATCGTTGAAAATATATTCGTTTAAAGTTCATTACAGCGTACTAGATGAAAAAAAAACGATAGCTTTGATGTGTGTAAGCATCCATATGATCCATAGAGACAACATTCAGTCATGTTTTTGCACAGACAGTGTGACGATCAATTGGTCATTATGATTGATGGCGATGTGTGTCTTGAAATTATAATATGTAACATAATTTAGACAACAGAAGAGAAAATCAATCAACATCTGACGGTGAATTGATGCTATTTTAATAATATTGCCCATGCTATTTACATGTGTTTGCACATTGATACGACTGTGCGCGCACGGTGTAATACATAACAACAATTTATGGACAGCTTGCGATTGAATATGATGACCGCATTCCGTCCGATAAGAAAAACATACCGCGTGTGCATGTATGTGTAGCAAAAGTTGAAAATCATCTAGAAATCTGTTGGCAACAATTGATACAGTTATTAAGCCAATAAATGATCGTGTTTACGTCGTGTACAATGCGATAATGATAGTTTCAAACAAAGTCGGAAATGTAATCATCAAAGTAATCAAAGAAACCGTGTCTTCTTGTGTACCAACGCGCATCAAACTCCAGCATTTCTTTCATTTTTCACTTTGTTTTGTGTGTTAGTTTTCTTTTTTTTGGAAAATTCAACTTTTCGGTTCCGCCATGGACTTTACTCATTTTGGTGTCTTGTTCCATGCACACATATCATTGCACTTGCATTTTCTCACGCCAGATGATTTCGAGTAGCAGTCGTGCTGAAGCGAGTGTTTGTTTTTCCAAGAGAGAAAATGTTGCGATAGTGTTCGTTCTTATCCATGAAATCGGCGGTGTAAACGATTAAACGGCCAATTTTACACTTTCAATGCATTTCTCCCACACAAACCATCGTCATTCAGCCCCTCCCCCCTCAATTTCTCTGTTGTGACAAACACAAGCGACAAACATCTCATTGAAACTGAAAAGACTTTTCCTTTCGGCACATTATGCAGTGTAAAACTGTTCGACAACGAAGGCCAAGGGAAAGTAGTGTATATATGTTTCGCTTGCTGTTTGTTCGTTTTCATTTTCATTTCACGTTTACACATCAAAGTCAGAGTTGTATGCAATTACGCTACTGCAATTATTGGTTAATTTACATGAAATAATAAACATTCACTGAAATTGCCTGGTTCATTTTCTTTTTTTCTTTTCGTATTATTTTCTTTGTGCTGTTTGTTTCGGCATTTGCCAAATGGAAACGAAATGCGCAACGGAAAGAGACAAAGATTAAAGATGGGGATTTAACCGGCGCACATAAAACATGAAAATTACATTTTCGTACACACAAAATTCTATTTATTGCTGCTTTCCTGCATTTGTTTCAAGCTCAATCGATGTGCGCTCATTGTATTTGATTCTTTTGTGCATGTTGGTGTGTGTGTGTTGTAAGATTGCATTTTATTTTCATTTTTAACATTGATGGCGCTTCTCGTTTTCGTTGCCTCATATCAGCCATCCATTGTTTCTGGTTTCTATTTTCATTCGGTTCAGCAATTCCATGCCATTTTTCTTCTTATTCGTGTTTGTGTGCATTTTTCTTTCGGTGGAATTAGCTTTCCGCAATGTATCGCGCGAAACACATGTTGCAAACGGCATCAATCTAATACACACTTGAAGCATTTTAAAATCTTTTAAAAACACAACTGCAACAGACATACACACGAACACACAGTTAATTTCCCCATTTCCATATTATGAGCATTATTAATTCAAGTTTAGCTACTAATTCACACCTGTATAAATTTACTATTTCCGATTTGCACGATGCAGAAATCCGCAATCGTTCGTGTTATAGATTTCAATTGGTTTTATAAGTGGTGCGAATGAAAAACCAAGAAACGAAACACCGAACAAAAGCTAAAACGACGAGAATGAAGATGCGATTATGATTTTTACTACGCCCGGTGTGCATGTTAACTGAATACAACAATGTTTCGTGTCTTAGATTTGTGTTTGAAAATCGCTTTTTTTCAGCGTTTGGCGCTTTTGCACACTTTTCGCATGCACACCAAAAAAATAATAATAATAATGTAAACACACTCGCTTATATTAGAAGACGATCACTTTCAGCAAACTTGTTTTCCGCATAATGCACATGTACATCAATTTTCCAACTGAACGCCCGTTCTTCCTTTCTTACCACAGTTAATTTACTTAAAATACACATTAAACAGCAACGAAAAAAAAATCAGACAGCGCTCATTTCGAATCATCATCAAGTCAATTCAGATTCGTCTTGATCTTTTAATGGAAGTTAATTGTGTTGAATTTATGTTTCGTTTCGGAATAACAACAATCAAAAGTGGCGCTCGTTCATTGAACCGAATTCGGAAGTTCAAGGTAGCCAAATGTAATTTCGTTTTTCGATTCGCTCTTCAGTCGCGATGACACTTCAATTTTAATCAAACAATCGATGAAATTCAACCAAAAATGGAAAGCTACTTCGAAAATGTACACCATGTTCACTCGTAAAGCTCACCAAAAAAGAACACATTTCACGAGTAAATGTTACTAATCCATTTACGATCTGTGCATTTGCACATGGATTTTTTATACATATAAATGAAATGTAGTGAAACAAAAGGTGGAAAACAAAAAGAGAAAAGTTGGACTATAATTTAACGTGTCGTGTTATGCATACATGGTATGATTGTTATGTCAAGCGGCATAAATGTGTTTAAACCATTTATTGGCCCGAAAATGCAGGTGAGAAACCAATGAAAATTGACGCCGAACAACAAAGAAAAAACACGTAAAAGTTGTTGAAAAGAAGAAAGAAACTAAGAGAAAAAAAAATCCGTCATGAATCGATCTAAATTGAACGCTGTTTGTTTTCAGGCCATTATTATCATTATGGGAGTGTTAAATTTTTTTATATCTTTCGCCACGTATCAAGCCAAATGAAGAGAGCAAAAAAAATGAAACAACCAATCGGAAACACTAATCACTGTTAATTGTGTCGAAATTCACCTTGTTTCAGCACTTTAAACCGTGTATTTTCCGTTTGAGTTGGCGTTTGACTTGTGGTCGGTGTTGCATTACCAACGAAGTTTGACGGTGCGAGACAAGTGCAAATACACTTCAAATGCTACATAAATTTGTTTGCGACAAATGACATTTTGACAACTTAAATTCGAAAAATCGATATATGAACTTTTCAATAGTAAATATGATTGATTTTAAGGTTAAAATCATAGCATGAGTTTTGATCAAGCTCCCGATTATTCTCTCTCTCTTTCTAAAAAATCGTTTTTTTTTTTTTTGAAGAGACAAATTCTTTCGATTTGCCCAGAGTTTTTTGACCAAAATTCTTCGATTTTGAACCAATTTCCTCGGGTCCCTCTCAAGATTTTCCCGGGATTCCCTCTTTGGATTTTTGCCATCACCTCTTTGGCGTCACAACTATTCAGTGTTTAAGAGTGAGAAGCCAAGTGTGTTTAGTCCCAGAATAAGGTTGATTATAAATTATCGCTACGTGGCAATCGAGTGTGTACACAACAATTGGAAATCGAATGGCATTTCACGCAAAATCCGTGGAACTCAGAAAAATCATTAAAAAAAACACAATTGAATATGAGAAAAGTGAAGAAATCGAAGATGCGCAACGCGTGTGTGGAATCAAGAGTATGTGATTACGGAAACAACGAAATGCACTTTGTGCGAACCAAATAAACTCGCTCAAATTAAAAGCGAAAAAAATGTACGAGCCAAGATTTCAATCTCATGTATTAAGTCATTTTTAGTTAAAGAGAAAATTCATCATATTTCAAAGTTATGCTACGTTGGAAAAATTCACAGCGTTCAGCTATCATCATCATCACCGCCACATGTAATAACTTTATATCGTTGTTTTACGGTTTGTTGCGTTTTCTTATCGCAAAAGTGATGTGATTCAGCTCTCTAATTAACAATCCATTCAAGTTGAACTAATGAACCGATGACCGATAAACTGATTTTGTCAGCTGTACCGCCCTCTCTATCTTCACACCACTTAACAGCTTTAATTGTGCGATTGTGATTTTATCACGCTATTATATACACTTCCATATACCGTACTTATTCAGTTTAAAATGAGTTTTGCACAGAATGGCATTTTCACATGGTGAATTTCAGTGCATACTAATGTGGATTTGTCGATTTTAATTCCTGTTTTCTGTGCGCATCATTGAAACCAGTGTAAGTAAAATGTGTCATTTTAATTTCACTTTTCATTATTTCATATTTTTGTTGCTTCGTTTTTTCCATTGATTGTATTCGCAGGAGAAATTTGACAGCATTCCCAAGCAAGTCGAGTGCATAACTCATTCGAAATTAGTTGAAAATTTCACATGTCACTATAAACTACTCGGTTGGAAGAAGGCAGTCTACGACTTTGATGGATGGTTAACACCAAATAAAATCAATAATTTCATAAAAAAGAGAAAAATTGCTTTCCCTATTTGATTCGATTCGTCTAATTTTCTTTCCATTCTTTCTCCCAATTTCGTTTATGGATATTTTGTAGGAGAGAGTAGGTAATAAGATCTATCATTTTGATTCGTAGCGTTATATTTCTAGGGTCATTAATATGCACCGTCAGCTTCTCAGAGAGCTCCTTCTAGCATATATTGGTCTGAGGCCAGTGACTTATTTTTAGCATTTTAATTTTGTGTGAAGCTGTTAAATTGTGTCAGCAAATGCAATTGCTAAAATATCAACATGGAAACGAAAACTTCAATAAAGTCACCGAAATTTCCAATAAATAATTTTCAACAAAAATTTAAAAAAAAGTCTCAACAGGATTTAGTGACGACAATACCATACGTCGATTACGTTGGCAAAAATAAAATTTATTTATTCAAAATGTTAACGATGACGAAGTCAGCATTATAAACAATATGAGACAATAGGTCACTGTTTTGCAATTAAAATCGGCATTTTTTTTCGTGTTTAATTTTAAATATTCATTTCGTTAAATAGTGTGGTTGATTGGTTTCCGATTGGTGCGATTCGATAATCATGGTGTTTATTATGGTTCGGTTCAAAGGTTGTATTGTGCACAATTGGTTTTTATTCATGTGCATTACAACATAAACAATACATATGGACAAACAAAAACCAACAGTTTAAATCACCGAATCATGTTGGGCTTTTAATAAAAGAAATGCACACTCGCGCGCTGATTGACTGAATAGTCATGGAATCGAGTAGCCATTTAATATCGAATCACAATTGTAACGATTCGATTAACCACATTGTGATTGTGAAAGAGAGAGAGAGAAAGCGCCTGCATTTCTATTATTATCCTGTTAATGTTACGATTGTTTCTGATTTATTTATGCAAGAAAAAACCCAAAATAAGTAGATTCGTGTTGTGTAATCGAATCGAAAAATTCGGCTGTGGTGTTCAATCAATGGATGAATCAGCTGATAAGGTTAATGTGCTGTCTAGTCATTCATTCACGCATTCATTCATTCATTTTTTTGTGTGTACATATGAATGTCTCGCGGTGTATATATATAGCGGCAATGAACTACTTTTGTGGGTAATTAGTTTTGTGAGCAATCACATCAGCATCAATAGAAAATTGTCATAATCAAAAATGTATTCAAATCTCATTTTGCGCAAAGCCAATCTCTATGTCTCTGTGTGATTGTGCTGTACCTGTTGTTGTTGATCACACGACAAATTTCACATCTCGAAATCGGTGTGCGCACAACGCATTTTGTAATATTACGCAAATCGTACCTATTTTCAGTTGTATTTTTTGCGGTCAGGTTCAAAAAGGAGAAACACAAAAAAAGCAACAAACCGTTCTTTTAATAGGTCGCGATGTATTTCTTGTGATGCCGTGTCATGATAAAAATCACATCCACCACTTACACATGGTGCCGTGTCAAATGTGCAAGGAATCACATCACACAATTGGCACAATTTAAACGATTGATTTTTAAGTGAATGGAAGATTTTGCTTCCAGAAAAGTAGTATATGTGATCGATCATTGGCTAAAGAGGTGGAAAACAGTATCAAAGCGCGAATGTCAGTCGTGTTTGTTTCGCTTTTATGGGGGTCAAATTACAAATAGCATGCTTCCTCCAGCAATGAATTGGCAAGCATTTTAACACCAACATCACAATGGTAAAAGTCATCAGATAAAATGTGCACAAAAAAAACAACAAAATGATGATTGCGCATTGTTAAATTTGCACGACTCATATTCACGTGCATATCATCCAGACAGACACTCTAGTCGAATGACACAGAACGTAATGTACCTGAACCGCGGCATATGTGTGTTTGTGTGTGTGTGAACAGCAGTGCTTTTCTTGATACGACATTGGTAACGATCACAAATTGGTTGTAATAACCCAAAGAGTAACGGAATTCGATGAATAGCGGCCAGTGTGTGTATGTGAAATATTTCTCATCATGACTTGCGCTTATTTTTGTCGTTTATTTTTGGTGATGCCAAATTTATGACACATTTATTTCGGTTGTTGTCGTGTTGATGACGTTCCGCATAAGATGATGTCAACTGATTTGTTGCTATTTTTATTGTCATTCTTTACATTCTAATCAATGAACTGGTAACTGTATTTTGACAAGAATGAAACGCCACTTTTTCAGTCTTTTTCTCTCACTTCTTAAATATGGAAAGCAATGTCAACTCGTACCGAATGAATGAATGCGAATAAAACGTTATATTTTTTGTGTGTGTGTGTGTGTGTGGCAATTTCCTTCAAGAATGTGACTTTGACAGCCGCGGTGGCGGCGATGACAAAAACAAAACCAAAAAATATGCGCATAAAAAAGAGAAATTGCAGTTATAAAAGAGAGACAAATAAATATTCATGTCATCACGCCCATAACATGATTAAGATTGGTCGGTCGAAGTGAATACAAAATTGCATGTGTGCACCTGTCCATTTGCCTTGACTGCGACCGATTTCATGCCACAAGTGATTTGTGTTTTTTTTTTTCGTTTCTTTTTGTTTCCACAATTTTCAACAAAAAAAAAACAATTTGTCACCCAAAATTGTTTGACTGAAATTGTTTTGAATACACGCTGTTCAAGTGTTATTTACGTAATTAAATTGAAATATTTGACTTGGAAATAGTGTAATTTTAATTATTTCACAAAAAAACCGTCATTTACCCAAAGTAATTAACCGATGCGAGCACATTCAATATCAGGGGAAGAGAAATTATTATTATCGCGATGATTGTGAAAAAAATTTGCTACTGTTTTTTGTTAGATTAAACGTTTAATGCGGAAATTGTTGAAATTGACATTCTCAAAATGTCATGTCGTTACTGCGGGCAATCTCTTCACTTTTTCACTCACCGCCTCCCAATTTGTGATACCGCAAAATGAACGAAATAATCATCAATATTGTCGCACATATAATTGCAAGTGAATGACAAGTGACAACTGATAAGAGAATGCCGACGATTTATATTGAATGCTGTATATGATGCGGTGTGTGTGTGAACGGTTCGCTTTCTGTTATTATTGCGGTTGTCTTTTCGCTGTACGAATTTCGTTTACAACCATATTTGGTACAGTTTTATAATCAAATTGATTCAAAACTATAAAGCGCAAAAATACCAACTAAATACCGTAAAATAAAAGAATGATCGTGAATTTACTGAAAGAGCTCAATAAACTATCTCGCTTTTCTCTCTCTCTCTCTCTCTCTCTCTCTCTCTCTCTCTCTTTTTCTGTTTCTCTCGTCTTCTCTCTCTTAAGATAAATGCATTCAGCATTCATTTTTTCGCCTTTAAACCAGCAATTGTGCTCGACTTTTTCGAGAGCATTTACTTTAGATTGGCAGTTTTTTCCTTTTTTTCCTTTTTTCCTCTCGTTCGCCGCCTTGTGTCTTATTCTCATTCAATGCGATCGATGATTTTTTTTTCGCATTTAAAAAAAAAAAAAACTGGATTGTTTGCTCTTAAATGACAATAAGACATTTTATCAAGTCGATTTTGGCTTTTGTGCCTCTTTTCTCTTTTGTGAATAATTTATGCACTTCCATTGATTAAATCATCAATTTGAATGCATAATCGAATTGAAATTGGTTGTATTTTAAGGTGAGTGTGCGCCCGCGCAGCACTCAACATTATTTTTTTTTTTTTGCATCGACCAAGTAAGAATGACAAGCTCGTGCACATATCAGATCAATGGCGCATGTGATTTTTTTCTCGTTCGATCGTTTGTGTCAAAGAGAAAGGAAGCAGAGTTAAACTTTAAACGTCTCGGGCTGCATTCAATACCAAATTCAATTTTGCAAGATTTTCTTCAATTTTGACCGAAAAACTGTCCCGGAAACTATCTCAAGCTTCGACTCTATGTAAATCATAACGCATGCTTCGAGCGCAAAGCGAATGCAAGCGAAAAAAAAAGAATTGGTAATGAGATGTTTACCCATTCATTTGGTTTCATTGTTAGTCCAATAACAATGCAGATGACAAATGAACGTATAAACATAGAAAATGAAAATGCTGAACATTATATAATAAAGTGGTTCATGACGTACAATTTATAGTGCATTAAAGACGTTCTTGAACCACGACAAAAGTAAGAATGAAAAGAAAGTGTATTAACGAGAAAGAGAGAGATAAAACACACAGCGAGACACCCAAGCAGTCGATCGTGTTTGCTTTGTGTGATAGGCAATTTTCACAAGTTCAAGAAAGAAAAAATCCACGGGCAAAATGGCAAACATATTTCAAATGAATCATGCAAATAAGCTCGATTTTAATGAAACAATCGAGAATTATTATTATTATTGAGACGAAGCAAGAAAATGTGAAAAAGGAGCCAACATTAAAACTTTTCTATCTAAATTACATAAAACTGTAAGCGCACAAAAGAAAGAGCACAAATGGGTTGAATTGTGTCGCCGAAATGCTTTCAAAAATACATTGCCTCTCAATCAATGCGCTCACAATTTTTTGTTGTTGTACATTTGCTTCTTTATGAGTCACATATCTGCATATACGTTACCACTTTTACATGCCACATGGCTTCAGCAGTATATTTGCATTGATTTCAAATGATCCGTGTAAGTCTCAATCAAAAACAAAGAAAGAAAAATGAGCCTTCGACATTAAGGCATTTTAGAAACAGAGCAAGCATTCGAATTCCTGCAGTCCAAATCTGGAGATAGGTGAGATCGAAACAAGAGACAGTTAAGTTTATGGCATGAAATTTATTTGGTTTTTGTTTCATTTTACTGGGTCGCGCGGCAAAATACCGGTGCATTGAAAAAGTGTCAAAGCAACTTCGAGCTGTAACTTCGAGGTTTCATTCACAATTTGTGCATCACTATCAGCGCAATTTTCATTTGCAATCTCATGAATATGAATGTCGTATAAGCAAATCTCAATTGGCGTTACCTTTTTGCGGTGCTCAAATGACGGAGTAAGTCTTTCGCCAAATCAATATTTATACGCTCATTTCAAATCAACTAATGAGAAAAACAAATTATGTAGATATTTATTTACCACTATTTTTTTATTATTGGTCGCAACAAATAATATTGCCATTTTCTCTTTCTATCTCTCTTTCTCTCGATGTGTAGTATGCATGGTGCTGGCGGCAAAATTTCATAGAAATGCTAATCACTTTTTTTTGATTTTATTAGTGTTTTATTGCGAATTTGTGAGCAATTGGTGAGCATATTAAATTAGTGCATGTCTTTTTTTTTCTTCTTGCATTCGTTTGCCAAATGAGATTGAAGCAATAATATTTGATTGGGGAAATACAGAAGAAAATGGTTATTTTCAACGATTTCCATAAAAAAAATTGCGATTGGAATGTTCAAACACGACAATTTTGAACGGCACCAAATTTGGATGGAAACCAAGAGAGCGGTGAAAGACAGGCGAAAGAGGCCATACATTTTTCCAATGCGGTGAGAAAAATGTTTAATTGAAAAATTAAGTTATATGAAATGAAATGTACGTTAAATTTTTCATTTGGTGACAAAATGTCAGCGGCGTTTCAAATGTGACGACAGCAGAATTAATTATGTAGTGTTTTTATTGGGTAAAATAGAATTGTAGAATTCCATGTTAAAGAAAACAACATGCATTTTAATGTCAAAGAATATTTGACAATTTGCACACCATAAAAAGTCAAACACAATGCAAAACGGAATTTGATCGACACACAGCGAAGAGAGCGAACACATAAGAAAAATAAAATAAGAAAAAAACCTAGCGAGGTGTTTCACATACAATTAATAAACCGCTTCACAGTGCACTTAGTCCATTGAAGTGTATCGCATGACTCTTTCACTTCATCCAATCGTTGATTTATTGACTACGCGCGCGCCAATAAATGAATATATTGATTTTTCTATGTGCCGCTGCTGTGTATCAGCAATGAGCCCGAATGAAGTCTGAATAGAGAGACTTTGTAACACGTATGTGAACACAAAGCTATCGTCAGCGGTGCGAGCGCGTATTTAACACATGACACAGTCGCCGCATTTTCATCTTGTTTCATTCACATTCGGGCGCATTTCAATAATAATTGAGATGTTTTATTATATTTGCCAATTGAGTCATTTTTTTCGTTTCTCTTTCTCTGTCGCCTTGGTCGCTTACTGTTTTGGGTGCCAGGTAATTAAGAGAAAAAAAATCAAAAGCACCATGTGCATGCATATCAAACGAGGCATTCCAACATGGAAAAGGAATGGCCGTCACAATTTCGACTTCTTTTTTTTCTCGAATTTTTAAAACAATTTTAGTTTTTGTCAATTGTTTCTCTCGTTTGTCAGTTGAAAAAAAAAACCAACAACGATGTTATCAACGGTGATATCATTAATAATAAATGTGACTAATGTTGCTGTGTTTGCACATGATACACACGTATCAAACGAAGCAAATGGCAAACCAAATAAAATGATTCCGTTGTGTGCGCGCTTGCTATTTTTGAGGCCCATTATGTTTCTTGTTGGGAAAAATTAAATCATTAAATCGTTTGGTATGTGCACCGTTGTCAAAAAACACAACCGAATGAAATAAAAAATAATAATATCACATTCAAAAACAACATTTTTGAAAGAGCGTAAATGGCGCTGTGAGATAGTGAGTGTTTCTTTATTAGAATCGAATCTATGGCATTGGAATTTTGATTTGACAATTTTTCTACATGGGGCGCGCACACACACCAAAAAAACCATTCAATTAGAGTTTAATTGAAGCCTAATGCATTTCGAAATTACCGTTTTTTGAGTTATTATTCTTTTATGAAAGCATCCGTTAGAGGAATTGAGGCGAGCATTGTTGCAATAGCTGTCTTCTCGCATTTGGGAATGATTATCGGGACAGATTGAATAGTGCCTATTGTTACATGATGACACATCGACTCGGGCGCATTTTTTTTTTTACCAAATCACGACAACATTCAACGGGCTTTTTCATTAGATTGATTTACTCGATGACAACAAAAATGAGAAAGAGAGAACGAGAGAGACCAGGGTTTCGATTTCAGTTCATCGAATCAATTGGCAGCGGCCATTTCAATTGATTGGACGCTTGTCGACATGACGTGTATATATCGACATGGAATGTATATCACATAGCATATCTTATTCTGGGAAACAATTCATGTCAAACCAACATTTTTGGAGCTCATTGAGTATGTTTTTTTAGTGTACTTTTAGCCTGTCTTAATGATTTCGTTCAGTCATTCGAGAAAAAGAACGAGCGAGAATGAGAGCGATAATGCCACAAAAAGTCTGTGGTGTCAAAATCAGCGACAGAACAAAATCAAATCGAAGCACAAAAATTAATAACAACCAATATAAATATATTGAATTTCGTTGAAAAAGTGGATTAAATCATTAAACTTAAAGTGTCCATATTAATTGGGCGAAAATACACGCCAGCAAAATGCTGCAAACATGACAACAAACATATCTCTCTATATGTATAAAAGCGAAGCCAATCAAGAAAAAATGTAAACCAAAGAACATAATCGACTATGAATCCGTTGGCTCAAGGGCATAATTGTGCGCTTGTAAGCAACTAATTAATTTACAATCATTTTTTTTTTCGAGTTCACGCTCTTTCGATGGAAAATTCTCTCGAATATTTTAATGGTCTCTTGTGTTGGCTGCTGCTGCTGTTTTTTTTCGCTTCTGGAACATTTTCAGCAGCGTTCTCTCATTAAGCACTTTTCATGTTGTTACGGTTTTATTTTTTCATTCTTTGTGCACGTGAGATTTTTCTTTGTCAATTTGGCTTGGTAGTTCGTGCATCATACTTTAATTACCGTCTAATACTTCTTAAGGAGAATGACCCATTTTCTATACAGCTAGAATGCAGACGCAATGAGAAGAGAAACAGAAAAAAATGTCCATTCAATATCACGTCCATCGAACAAATATGCGTTCAACTCAATCAATTTTTTGTTTGTGTAAATTACATTTCTATTTTGTGAATTGATCGATTCCATAATCTTTTTTTCTAGCTTTGAATCGAAATCACGTCCATTTGTTTCAAGACAAAATGCCGAATCGTGTGTATTTGCCAATGCAAATGCACAATGAGAGCAATTAATGTGTTCCAATATGAATACGGAATTTTCGAAATGCGTCGCAATAATTAAAATGAAAAATTAAGTGATTAGGAAGACATGACAAAATCCCACGTGAAATGTCCACAATCTAAAGTGTCTGTTAAAAATTGCAATTTTTTTTTAGTTTGGGCGCAACGCTGCTGAAAACGGCAGCACACAATTCAAAAATATTCATGCGCGTTCGCGACACAAAGAAGGAAATATTGAGAGAGCCGATTTTTGGTTGAAAAATTAAGTGACCGCGTCACTTGGTTTGATGGAATCGTTCACTTTCAAATTCGATAAATGTATGAGAGAGAATGCTTTATGTGTATTTATGGATTGCATTCTGCGCAATTTTCATTTTCGGTTGTATTTGCATTGAAACACGTTTCACATCGGTTCCGAGACCCCATTAAGGTTAAGAAATCAGAAATGAGACAACAGAGAAAGAGACACACAAGCAACAACAACAAAATATGAAATACTTTGACCTATGGCTAAGGAAAATAGTTTGGTGAAAAATTGCGAGAGATTTCTTTTTTGTTGTTGCATGCGCAAGCCAAATCAAAATTCAATGAGAGCACGAGCAATTTGTTGCCAATTACAGCCGAAAAAAAGAATAAATTGTATTTTTATTGAGGCGCCGTAAGACTCCAACGACCAATAATGGCAATCAATATTCAGTGACGTTTGATGAAATACACAAACACCGCACAAAGACTGCCGACGATTCATTTTTTCTCTCTACGAATTCGAATAAACTGAAGGAAAATGTTGATATGTCACTACTTTTGTTCACATGCATTTTTTCTCAATTCTTCAATGATCCATTTCTTCTCATTACCCGATGACTAATTGCATGAATGATTTCGTTGGCAAAACAAAAAAAAGCGAGAAAGAGAATATGAGTCATTTTTCAAGCCGTGGCTGTTGCTAATAACAAGATTCGAAAAAAGTGCAATTTTTTTTCATTTTGTCATACCATTTTTATCATTCGATTTTTTCCATGTTCGACACGAAATGTGAACAACCCAAACAAATAGATTGCATGACGGTTACGGACTTTTGGTGGGCGCTTCGATGAGAACTGCACACAAAACCTCAACATTCTATCACGTTCCTTATGCTCGCAGCAATAATTTTGAATGTGTGTGTTTTGCTTACCACAACAATGTGAACAATGTGGCCACTTTTATGTGCGAATCGATCGACGATCGAAAAGCATTATTACTTTTTAATTGCACGCTCGCGCGATATTGTGCATGGGGTCCAATGTTTGATGATTGCATATCGATGATAAGCGAGCCAGTAATTAGACATGCATTCATGGCAACTTGCAAAATAGTCTTGCCAATCGCGCACAAAATACCCACAAAGTGAAGGAGACAGACAGAAACTGATATAAAATAAATTAGAGCCTGTATGAATTTGTACATGGTATTGCCGACGAAACGATTTTAGCAAAAAAACATTTGTAAAAATTCGATCGCGAATTACCACAACGCTCAAGAAATCACTTTTCACATCGAGTGTTCACTTTTCACATCGAGAACTGATGAAATGCTTAACTTTAGTCACGTTTGCATTTTCAATAATATAGAAATAACAAGAGACAAAAAAATCTTATCCGCTTTTCTCTCTCTCTCATTGAATAAAAAGCTCAATTTGTAGCACACATATGCCACCGAAAAATTGTGCCATTTGATAGCGCTCTGATTGGATTATGCACTTTTTTTTAAATAACAATATCAACGGTCAAACAAGCAAACATTTAAGACTTTTCGACTTAATCACAATCACAGTGAATTATTATCGAAAGTGAGCCGCAATTCTTTTTCTTAAAAAGGGCCATAAATATTTAAAAAAAAGTTTTTTGGAGCAATTGATTGAATATAATACCAATCGAAAGGCCGGCTCCCCAATCATGTATAAGTACATTGCGCATGCGCGACCGTTGTTTAATCAGTTTGACTTGGTGGTGATATGCCGGCTTACGTAAATTGGAGAGCGACAAAAAAGCCGTCCAAAAGTGATATTGTTTAAATTAGCTACACATGCGCTCCAAATCGATAAAGACGTATGTAATCGGCTACAGACACACTAAGGAAGTATTGAACTATTGTATTGCTTTCACATTGATCGTTCGACGACAAAAAGAACATGAAAAGAAGAGAGAAAGAGAGTCCAACCAACGAACTGTTAATTTTACGGTATACTTTTAATTAAAATAAAAATTTGAGCTGTACCTCAACGAAAGAGGCAGAGAGAGAGAGAGAGAGAGAGAGAGAGAGAGAGAGAGAGAGAGAGAGAGAGAGAGAGAGAAAACCGGCTTCGTTGCTAGAACGAATCGATTGTCGTGAATAAATGGTAATGCTTCATGTATTTTTTGGACTTTCATCTCGTTGCCATTCCTTCGATTTCAATCAGTTCACGGAACAATATCTTCCGTGTTGTTTGTCGACTGTGAGAAGAAATCGCTTTGGACTCGCATCAATTGAACAAACGAAATACAAAATAATAATAATATGCGGATAATTGAGTTTTGTTTGCTTTCAATCAAAACGCAAATCCTTCCGACATTGCAAAATGATACCAAATCAATTGCCCATTTGGATTTAAGAATGGCAATTAATTTAATGAGATTATGCCATTTCTGCTCACAAAATGCGATTTATGTGCATATCTATCGTCATTTCCATGGCGGACAGGAAATGGATCTTTTTCAATATGTGTAACATATCTATATGAACGGATGTTGGTCAAGGTGAATGCAAATGTAACATGTCATATGATTTTTTTTTTTTCTTCTTTAATACCTTTTCTCGTCTCGTTCGCTTGCCATATCGAGCAAGTCAAATCATATATGCGATATGCATAAAGTGATCATCTGAAATTTTCACAATTGTCTTTTTCCCATCAAAATGAATCTACGGAGAGCAAATGTTTGTACTATCACGTATGTATACACGTAACCTGACGACATATAAAAACCGACGACAGCAACGACTTTTGTCTGCCATTCAATCCAGCCAATGCATATTTTCAATTTTCCCATGGCAAAGTGCCGACTTCTGTTTCTGTCGGTAAATCATATGGGCCGCAAGAAAAGCACACATTTTTCCCAACGAAATGTTGCACCATAAAATGAAAAATCGAATTGTAAACGATAAAAACCAACAACGAAATAATCAAAATGGTATGTTATATACAGAAACGGCTTTCAAGCAATGCACGGCCTGTGTGTGTGTGTTTTGCCATCTCGCTGGAAATCGATTCAACTGGCACATTCGGATCGCACGCTCAGCACCATCAAAAAGCCAATCACCTGGATCACACACAGCATGCGTACTACAATTGCCTTTTAACAACAACAACAAAATCATATAGTTCACATGTGCCGCGAACCGTCTTCGTCACGGTGAGGATTGCATCGATGCAATATCGCATTTGATGTGTCGTCGTTTTTCTTTTTCATCTCGTTTTGAACATTTGAATTCATTGCTTCGCTCTATTGTTATATTCGGTAACATATTTTCAAATCAACACATTCAGCATAAAAGTTTCTCGCTCTATCTCTCTCTCTCCTTTTCGCTGTCTTTGTCGCTCTCGCTCTGGCTCTCTTTGAGAAGAAAAAAACAAAATTGAGACTAGCATCAAAAAACCAATCGTGTTATTCGCTCTCTTTTCTTTTCTAATTTTTCGTTTTGGCGTTTTAAAAAAGCGAGAGAAAACCCCCATATATTTTATAAAATGCATGTGTCAGAGCAAAATAATCGAAGCGATCTTATTCATCGTTGCAGAATGCAAGCGAGACAAACTCGTCGATTTTCGACAGTTTAAATGTATATTGCAGCGATTCCATCGCACAGCTGCAGCACCGATTCGTCATTTCATTCCGAAAGAGTTTTTTTTCTCTTCGAGATCGCTGGTTGTCGGAGTTGGTGTTCGTGTGTGTGTGTGTTGTTTTTTCTCTTTGTGTCTTCTTTCAAATATAGCAAAAGACAAATCTAATTCGCGCACTTTACATCTATTCATGACACAAACATCGAGCGAAACGAATATATGCTCAGTGGATGTAAAAGATTAGAGCATTGACTTCGGCAAATTGAAATAGAAACAAACGATAGATAAAAAAAACAAAACACCATATTGCCGAAGCACAATTTCCACACTCAATGCGCAAAAACAAAGAGAAACGGCAGCCAAACAAACACACACACACACATCGCTGGAGAAAACGTCGAGGTAAGTGAAAATGAAATAAAATGGGTAAAATTCTCTCATTTACATACAATTTGATTTGCAACTGCATTTTCAGTTGCATTCACAATGTACAAAAAAAACTGAGCGTATCTACTATTGCTAAGAATGAATTATGCATTGTAAGTGAAACGAATTAGATTCTACGCAATCTAATGGTGTTTCTCACTTTCCAAACTCTTTGAAACTGATGGTGAAACCGTCGTCGTGAATGTAATTAATTGCAATCGATTTATCGTTGCGTGCGATGAGCTGCGTTTCAATCTATATACACAAGCATCAACTATACATTTCACGTACGCATGAACTTGAAGAAAATGTATTGGCGTAAAGTCCAATTTTGTGCATGCTCAATACAAACAATTCCGATCAATTTCTACTTTCGGACAAAAAAGTGAACGTGATCGATCGCACACATTTCTTTTCATTTCGAACAAAGAGAGAGAGAGAGAGAGAGAGAGAGAGAGACCCGTTACTGTAACAATGTAAATTGCTATTATTTAATATTGTTCTTGAAATGGCTCAATTAAAGAGGCCAATTTTGCACATTTTATTCCCACTATCCGGCATTATGCAGCAGCAACGGCGATGTCGACCAAGTTTCAATTTTTCGCAATAATATGATTGCAATCTTTTCCGATTCTTATCTACGTCTCGACATGGAATCAACCATATTTTGGTTCCCATGTGCTCTCTCGGTGTGTGTAAAAATAAATGTCGTGAGGTTTTCCCCTTTTGTGAACTTTCAATCAAATTGAAAAGTACCATTGTCACATGACATTAAATTTGTAAGGTAAATTGGTTTTCTGTGTTAAACGAGACATTATATTCATGTGTGTTTGTATTGAGTGTGCATTGCCCATATATATAAAAATTAGAGAGCGAGAAAACAAACGAACATTTTTTGCTCGTTTTGTTTTGTTTTTATTGTCGTCATCCGTTGTGGTTCAATCCAATTTTCAGGCGCTAGCACCTGTAAACGATATAGTTTAATCACCGCACAGATCCAAATATCATTTTAAAAGTATAAAAAGTCAACAATGCGGCAATGGTAATTTTGGTTTTTACCAGTAATTTGTCGACTTTGCAAGAGCCACACATACACAGGTGGTTGCCGGCACAACTTTTTCTCCGGCTGAGATGCATTTCATTAATGTTGCTCTAGACCATGTATGCAAATTTGCGGTGCGCTAAACTCTTCCGAAATAAACGGTTGTGCCATCGTGTGACTGTCGAAACCAACAAAAACATCAACAAACAAATAAGACCACTTTTTGTTCTTCGCATATCTTGCAGACACTCAATGCATCCGTATTCAAGTTGCAATCATATATTTCTTTTTGTTCATTCAGGTGTCTTTTTTGCGATCGAAGAACTAAAATCGGCTTCAGTGTTCTCGATTCTTTTTTTTTTTTTTGCTTCTTCATTGCAAATCGTTCAAAATTTAACCATTACCACGCCTGCATCTAATTATTTTATGAGTGTTTTTTTCTCGCTCATTCTTATTTTGCACATTTGGAATGTCGTAATTTTTGTGTGTATGTCGCACACTCTGCAAAACACTGCAAATGAACCAAGAATAAAAGAAAGCTTTTTGTGATGCTCTTTTGCATCGAAAATATGTATAGAGAGAACGTGGGCCCGAAATAAGCACAATACCTTGTGCGGTCTTATTTGATAAATCGTAGGTTTTTAATTTTACACTGAACTGATTTTTCCAAATGCATCACAGTCACATTCGTGCATGGGACCCGAACAGTTTCAATTTGAAACACTGAACAACGGCTTTGCGACGACAGCTGTAAATGGCTTTTTTGGTCGACTCCTCCTTCTGCATGATATCGATGCAATGGTTGATTGCGCAAACTGGAAGCGAAACATTACTGAAATCACCAGACAAACGAAAAAAAAACAGAATATGGTGCAAGTGGTTTTGATCTATGAAGAGACACAAAGAGAGAGAGAACGGTGCAATTCAACACCGACAAGTGCATATTGCGAACATTCAAAACCATCTATGTTATTATTATTTAAGCGCCCGTGTGCATACAGTGTGCACAACACCGAAAATTATAGTAATTATTTATATTTTATTCAATTGCGATATTTTGAGATGCTCAGCAGAGATAAACCAAACAATTTTAACACAAACACACAAACTGTGAATTACTAATTGTTGAAAGAGTTGGTAGGATTTATGATTAAAACGCAATCTCATTTGATTCTCGAGGCGTTTTTATCGCGCTGCCCTATTTTTAGTGAGTGGTATCATTGCTTTCAGTGTTGTTTTCACAAAATGAGTACCTTCCTGCTTGCCAATTTAATATCAAAAAAATATTTTTATTTTTAGTTTCGAATCCGTAGCTTAAGCATTCCATACGTACTCGCAAACGATAGTTTCAACTCAACTTATTTCAACAACAAAAAAAATCGCTGCTTTCGTACATTTTTCACATTGCGATAGTAATAATCATTATTCGTTTGCATCGTTTTAATCAAGCATATGGTGAATGGGCAATGAAATAAATTTTTTATGTAAATGGGTGTATTACATGCGATAATTACTAAACACTTGGAGAGAAATACATTCGTTGCAAAGGTCAAATAAATCCTTGAGAATGTTGGGTGCAAATTTAAAATTTGAAGTTCGATATTCGCCGCGCATAGATTTCATTAAAAACAAAACAAAAACGTCACTTAATTTTTATGCGGTCGGTGTGGGATCATATAGCGGAAAACAACAACGATGCCATCGCCTCCATATGCTGTGTTTACGCAATTGCGCATGCCGATTACAACTTTGTTAACAATTGCCAGCTAATTGATGCGAAGATGATGATGAATACCATTGAAACAATTTTTACGATATCATCGGTTGTGCGAGATTCTGATTGAGTATTACGCTCAAATGTGTGTCAGTCAAAAAGTGGTGTGACGACGACGCTGTGTGAGTGTGTCTCTGTGTGCGTGTATGCATTGTGTGCATTAGGCGTGTAAAAGCTGTTCAGCGCTTATGTTGACGAAATCGGTGTGCTCGCACAGCAATCAGACGGAGAACAATTGTCAGAAATTTTACTTGTGGCTTTTTTTGTATTTACATTGCTCAAGTCACAAGCGGGCACATTGTTGAAGCAATGAGAAAACTCAACATGAGATGCTGCATTGTGTTTGAGAAGCAAAAAAACGAACTTAGTCTTCTCAAACACGAATACATTATTCTGACGCACACAATTGTGCTACTGCTGCATGTTTTACTTCACTTTCGATTGGAATATGTGCGCAGACACAAACAATATACACCATTTTACATTAAAAATGCTTTGAATACGTAACACAGAGAAATACCACCGATTGAATGAAAATAGTTCGGTGAGAGATATGTGGCGGTTACGATTAAATCGTATTGCAGTACACACTCACACAGATTGAACTGTGAAAAATGAGAGACAAAGACACATGGGCGAGTAAATATGTCGATTAATCTTTATGTATTTATGATTTTTCACTTTTGCAAACATTGCATAATTGTTATCTCGTTACGACGAGATGACGTCAGTGATACAGTTTTTGACTTTTAACACAACAATACGGCATTCAAACTACATTCATGCAGTGTGTTCCAGTTTCGATTTATGTTTGAAGCGCTTAGACTTATTTTTGGACATTTTCAACCAAGCTTGTTTCGCTAATACCGTTCTCCAACATTTTATTGCCATCAAAGACTTCAACTTTCGACAGAGGACACTCTGACATCTTAGATGGAGTCCACAAGAAAGGGGGTATATTCCAAGGGGACGCGGTACCGAATTAAATTTTATGTCACCAATCAAAGATTTTTCTTCCGTCAAACTGATTTTTGAAGCGGCATTTTCTTTGAATTGCAAAATGAATGACAATTTTTGCTGATTTTGCATAATTTTCATATATTTCAATTAATAAATTTTTTTTAATTTTTAAAGGTTTCAATATTATTTATTTCACGACATTTTCGGCAATTTTTGGCACTATAAAATCAGCCCGAGATTCAATTCGAGAGTCTGGAATTGAGACGCGTTTTTGCATTTTCCTAATCTTTGACGATATGCTTCTAATTACGATGCGCTTCCGACATTGTAGAATTCGAGCTAAAAATTCGGTGCATGGCATGAAAAATATCGAGAATCCAGCTGCAAAAAGTCGGAAGTAAATTCTTCTCGACATTTTTTTTTACTAAATCATTTATTCATTCGTATCGAAGAAAGTCTCGTTTTTTCACCTGAAATATATAATTAATTCGGAACGTGCTCATTTGTGAATTAAAAAAACGAAGATAATATATTTTATTGGACAAGGAAAAATGGCTGTATTCAAATTCAATGGATTGATTTACGAACAATGAGGTTCGGGCGATGTATGTGTGTGTGGTATTTTGTCAAATTGACCCTTAATATCCATGACACTGATTGACGGCAAACGGGCTTTTTTTTTCAAGAACTCTATTCAATATTTGTTGTTGTTAAATGCTTCGTGGTGTACCGTTTGCGTAGAGTTGTTGGTTGATATGCCCGACGGGCGTAATAAATTTGAATGTAAATGTCTTTTTTCATTGAATGTAATTTCACATAAAAGAATAAAAGTCTGACCGAGAGAGAGAGAGAGAGAGAGAGAGAGAGAGAGAGAAACCACTCCTCTGACAAATGTGCTCAGAATTATGTATTCATCCATTCAGTGCATCGGTCAATTTACCCAACCAATTTATGCTATGTTTGTGTATTTAGATCATTTGTTCGAGTAATTGGCGGTTAAATAATTCTATTTTTCTCATTTTCCCGTCTCGTTGTCTCTCTCTCTTTGAATTGAACAGACAGACCAAAAAGGTACAACAAAAGTAACAAATATCGTTATGAAATGGCATGGTCACGGTAACAAACTGTTCACGTAAGCTGCTTATTTGATTCGTTTGTCTCATGAATTGTGTGCGCGCGCTAGCTGGCAGAGACAGAGTTTCGTTCAAATGTGGAATCGCTTTTGACGAATAACATAAAATAGACAAAAAGACCTACAGATTGTTCCGATTTGTTTTTTCTTTTTCTTTCCTTTGTCAGCCAAACGTGATCTGCATATATACAACTACAATGTCGAGTGTTAGACATTTTGTTTCAAACGCCTTTTTTTATTTGCGATCGAATCGACTCGTTTAATTGGTTTATAATTTCTTATTAAATGTTTGAAGCGGAAAAGTTCAAATCGAAAACGACGCGCCCGAAACGATGTGATATTTCTTGTTGGTTTTTATTTCTTCTTTCTATCTTGTTTTCGATTCAGAAGCTACACAATTTTTAGTACAATCAAACAACAAATTGAATTCCATGCCATTTTTATCGCGGAATCCAAAAAACATGAATTTTAACGGGAAGCAAAAAAAAAAAATTTGCAGCAAACAGAAGAAACAACATTGTTTTGCTTCTATTTGCTTTCGTCTTTTGCATCGACGACACCGTTTTACAACTCGGTGCTGCTGTTGGTACCTTTGTTGTTGTTGTTGCCGGCGAAAATCGGTTGAAATCAGTGAAAATCACGTAGACCATGAGCAGCTTGGCGAATTCGGAATCGGATTGGAATTGTGAGTAAGCAGATGGATGGACGCTTTTTGGTTTGCCACTCAAATATAACACTCGTGTGCCAGCAAATTAAATGTTAATGCGCTATCATAAATGGTGTTAATAATTTGACATTTAAACAAGACTATATACCGCAACAAGCAGATTTAATACTCAAGTCGACGTTAAATTCGATTGATTCGAGCCGAAAGAAAGAAGAAAAAAAAGCACGGTGCACATTTTTGTGTTCTGCGTGTATAGTTTATATGCTAGTTCCAATTATTTCCACTTATTAGAGTCTGCGATCGTAATGTGTTTACAGTTTTAAATCACCGGAATGGATGCGAAATGCACACACATCAAGTGGCGATGTGAGACAGCGGGCGAACGAGTGTGAGCGAGAGAGACAGAGAGCGAGATAAGAAGAAAGACAACGACTTGCCATAAGAGATCAAGCGAACAACGGGCATCAGGCTACTGTATAAGTCCACTGTTCATGCAGTTAATGGTGATCCATTTGGCCCTGTACAATGCTCAAAAGAATTGAAATACATCATCGCCATCGGCTTTTGATGTGACTACGTGTGAGGTGAATGGCAACGATGTTCAACGGTGCCAAAAGAATATGTCAAAATGAAGTGTGGTGAATCGATTGGCACGTTCATTTGTTTGAATTTTGTTACAAATAACTACCAACAACTTTATTACCACCGCATTTACTCGACGTCTCTGGATAATAAGTTTTTGTTATTGTATCGTTTTTCTTGCGTCTACTCGTTTTAACAATATTCGGTAATATTTTTTTTTTGTTTTTTCTCTCTTTTGCATTCATATTGCAGTGCTCTCTGCCGTGCTCAATCATTTTATGGTTAAATAGAATCAAAATGTAAAATATAGGTGTGACTCACGTCTTCTGACAATGCTCAGAATAAAATTGTTGTCTTACCGTCGTGCAAATTCAATTTGTTTTCAACTGAGAAAATGGATTTTCTTGCCAAATCGTTACGTACCTGCAAAAGGAGATGGAGAAAGGAATGAATTAAATATATATATGCATCATATTTAATAAAACACGATTTAGCCAATTTTGAAATAATATTGTGGTTTTGTTTTTGTGCCGACAAAAAAAAACGAAATATAAATAAATGAATTTTTTATGACAAGATTGAGAGAGTAAAAAAAAGCATTTAAAAATCAACTCATTTTGCTTTTGGGCGAACTAAATGGAATTCAAGAAAAACATTCAAAACAATTTCACAACCAATTTTACGATTTGCGGTTGAAAAAAATAATACACAGAGTCACAGTGGTAAATTATGCCTGAAAGTTGTTATTGTGTTGTTGGATAGAAACTGGATCGAACACGCGAACTTATTGCGTTTCGCCAAGAAAACAAAATTGGCATCCTCGTCGTGCGTTCACATCAGCTATGATTATTGTGTAAATATTATGTTTATATCGATAATTTTATCAATTTAAATGTTAATTAATATATTTGTATTGACGAAAAATCTTTCGTCTAGGGGCTTTCTACTATTCTTGAATGGCAGTTTATTCGCAAAATATAAACTTTTCCTATTCATACGTAAAACATACGAAATAAAGTATATTCATTCGCATCAACATCTATGAAAATTCGTATATTTCATTCGAAGCCATTCGTGAATGCCGCATACTGTTTGCGAGATGCGACATATTGTACGTGATTTGTACATAAACATTCCTGTGTTAAGTTTGTATGCGTGATCATTTGCTTCCATTCGCAAAATATGTATGAAACATTCGCTCGCAAATGCAACATTCGTATAATTCGAAACCCCCTAGGCTTTCGTTTTTACAGTATTGGGCTGTCTCATTCTTGGTCTCAGCCTTTCTTTCATTCTCTCACTTGTTTTCTCCTTCTCTCTCTCCCCCCAAATCTCGGTGAGTCTCATAATATGTGCCTTTGCAACAAGTCAAAAAGCCGATGTCAAACAATCCATGCATAACTCAAACCCACCAACAAAAGTGTCCAACAAATAAAATCGGTTGCGGCAAAATCGGTTAAAATTTAATTTTTTGTGTAATTGCACCACACTTCAATGCATATGCAGTCTGAATGACTTGATTCATATGCGAATTGAAATGTCTCTCGAAAAGATGAATTTGTATGAGCAATGTGATTTTTTTTGGGTGCACGTGAGCAACCGGTTTAAACTTGACGAAAATGAAATGATTTAATTGTGCGCATGCCAAAAACAGAAAATCTATAAAAAGTCATAAGTGTTGCTTGATGGTTTTCGTCTCCAATTTTTCGTGTACATGGCTCATAATTATGCCGCACTGTATCGTGTCATCGCAACGTGTGAATTTCATTTTAAATGTCGATTCGCTACCGCCATCACATCCATCTCGTGCATGGTTAACGCGGTGAAATTGATGAATGAATCTGTCACTTCTTTTTCGCTTTCGAACTTTTATTTGTGATGATGCGCTTGGAACAGTGATAAACACCGCAACCACCGATTCAAAAACTAAAACGAGTTTTCGTTCCTGATGTTCAAACTTGTTTTCATTTGCACCGAAACGAATCCAAAAAAAAAAACCGAAACAATTTTCCTCTGTCTGCGCATAGGTCCCGAAGAAAACATTTTGGCAGTGTGAACAATCGGCAGCGCGTAGCATGCACATGGTTCAACGTAACCGTTAAGCCGCAACTAATTGTGTACGAATATTTTCCACTCAGTTAAATTCTGAATTTTTTGTTTCTTCGTTTGTTTGGACAGACATCAAAGAGATCACATTTTATGGCGGAAATCAAACATGTACAAAATCAAAAGAAAATTGCTGGAAGATTTGCTGTTGTTCAAGGTTCGTCGCACGTATGAACGAAAATCATGTCGTTTCCAATAATAACGGTGGCTACCAGCGCTTGTTTTTATTCGGTGCCGAGGAAAAATGACAGTACATTTTTTTGGGGGGCACAAAAAATGGAAACAAACAGTAGAATGTAAACAAACACATCACGTGAGAAACAAGCGGAAAAAAGACACGTAGAATTACACCTGATTTTCATTGCTTGACACCTTGTTTGTCACATACGCACGTTTTTGATGTCACACAAAATGGACGGGATTTTTGTTTTCCTTTTCGCAGCAAAAGAAAAACCCAGTCTATTAACGAATTTTTCCTATGCAAGTTACGTTGTCATTCAAATTGAAATTATTTTACGGATATTTGGCCATTCGCTTCGCATGCTGAACGACTGAATGAGGCTATTTTTTCCAATTTTTGGCCAATTGACGAAATATTGAGCAATGTAACATTGTTTCCGTTCGCCTTTTGACGCCACATTGTCGTGCGACATTTAATTGAAATTTTTGAGCAAATTTAATTAGGTTGCTGCGATTCGTTTTTTCTTCTTTCATCGATTGAATTCAAGCGGAAAATATTTCTTTTTTTTTTGTCTATGATCGAAAATTATATAACGTTATTTGACACTGAACTCAATTCCAGCACAGCATTGATTGAATAAAACGCTTTAAATGTTTTGAACATTCAATGCAATAAAAAAATCGAAATTCCGTGATTTCTTTTGATAGAGAAAAAAACATGTGTTTAGTTTATTGGTCATAATTGGCTATCGAATGAAAATGACTCATTCGATTTTTGTTATCGCATGACTCATTGAAATGGAGTGATGACGAAATAATGCTGTTTGAACGGAATGTTTTGTTATCATTTAGCGGAAAAAATATGGTAGAGTTATTCATTATTTTTAACATGAATATATGATTTAAGGGAAGGGAAACTTTGAGGATAACATTGTATGTGCCGTGTGATTGATTTCAATCATTTTGTTGAATTCATAAGATGTTTGTCATAAATATGAGTTTGTATAGTTGTACTGTGTGGGTGAATTTCTTTTCTGTTCACAAAAAATAAAAGAAATCGAATGCCATTAGTGTGAACAAGAAAATGCACTCTGCTTCACTTAATCCACCTTAATTCTGTTCAAATCAGCATTTAAGCTCCGTTCAATTCAAAAATCAAAATCCTCTCTAAAATCTTATGATTTTTTGGTAAATGGCCGCTATAAAATTGTGCGAAGAGTAAAACAAAGAAAAAAAACTTTCGCAATGTAATTATAGCTATCACCAGATTACAATGGTTGTAACACAGAAAGCGCATTTATCTGTGCAATTGGATTTGAAATGATGTGATTACGGTGATGCCAACGCTAAAAATGGTTTCATCTTAATTTGGTGAAATTGATATTTTTACCGTAAAAAGTGTGCTTGTATTGTAAAGGAATCAATCAACAATCGATTCGCAAAAAACAAAATCGCATGAAACAAACGGTAAACATGAATCATTTCGTTGCTTTATACCATATTCCCGTATTGCCAATTGTTCATGAATTTCTGATTACGTGGAAATTGTTATGTGTGTGGTAGAAACAAAACAAAAAATTGTTTGGTGATTCGGAAGAAAGCGAAAACAAATTATACAACAATTATAGCAGCAGAAAGAAATTAAAACAGAATCCATTCGACATGATACCGTGTACGAGCGTACGAGCGCGCGCGCACATTCTCTTTCTCACATCATGATTGGGCCCCGTTATCGTATAAAACTGGTAATTTTCTAATCATATGCATTTAAGGCACTTTAGTCGAAACACTTATTCACTCTATTATTTATTTATTTATTGGGTGTGTTATTGTTACGACTACGCGATATGGCAATTATTTTTTCACTCCGTACACCGTTTTGTGAGAGAGTGAATGAGAGAAATGGACACAAAACAAGATGAATAGATTATCAATAAACAAATAATAAGTAGCGCGATGAAAATGCATTCATGCAACAACTAACTGATAATAGATATCGGATACACCAGCGCATAATAGACATTGCGCCGCTATTTTTTTTGCGCACTAATGACTTCAAAAACGCAGTTATATTTCATTTTACGATTGATAATATTACACACCCAATTGAGAGTGAGAGATAGAGATTCGAATTGTTGTTTGAAGAGATTGTTTTACATAAAGGAAACGAACATTTTTTGTTTACTCTCCCGTATACGTGGATACTGTGTTGATAGACTCGAGCATTTTTATACTTTGAAATCTGTTCCAAGAAACATTGACTAATTTAATTTCATCGCAAGCGATTCTACAAGTATACCATAACAGATTTTAATTATTTTACATATTGTACACTGACAAAACTAAGGTTATGATTTTGACAACACCGTGTTGTAAATGCTTACATTCCAACGAATGTTGTGAAGTAGCCAACAATTGTTGTGATTGTGAATACATACAATGGCATATATTATATGTATTCACAACGATAACAATTGTTGGCTACTTCACAACATTTGTTGGAATGTAAGAATTTACAACACGGTGTTTTCAAAATCATAACCTTAGTTTTGTCAGTGTAATTTACGCAAAAAGAGCTTGTTTCGATGCGGAAATTTAAGCTTTAAATTAACCCAAATATATGGACATTTTCATTGTACACGATTTTGAGTATCGAGAACAAGTTCCGGTGGATTAAATCACTTCCTTTAAAATCTTGTTCAAAATTTAACGATTTTTTTTTGTTCGAATTGCGCATTTCGACATTGAGAAAGAAATAAGTGCTTATACAGACGGTGAAAGAAAGAGAGATATACAGAGAGTGATAAAGAGAGAAAGGGGTGAAGGAGATAAAAAGGGAGAGCAGAGAGAAGAGGTGGAGGAAGGGAAAGATAAACATCATTCAATTAAGTTGTTAGGAGAGCATTTGAATATTCAAATCATTTGCTGTTGAAAATGTGCTTACAATCCGTAACCCAAATGGTGTTAGTGAATTGCAAAAACTATCAAAAAAGAATCGTGCTAGTTATTGATGGTTTTTTGTCCATGCATTGACTTACTTTATGACCATTTTCGTTTGTAATTAATTTTAGTATTTATTTTGTGTTTTTATTTTCATCTAAATTTTTCATTTGAATTTGTGTTGTTGTTGTTTTTTTCTGAGAGCGACTGAATAATCGCGCTCAGTCTCAGTAAATCTGTTTAATTTAAGCAATCATACACACGACGGTCCGACTTGGTGATCATTGCACGTATTCTTCTTATCGAAGTCGATCCGTCGAACCGGCTGCTGGATGACAGCCCATTGACGCGACTTAAGCATATAAATTTTAATCACCGTTTTTTCAAAAATGAAATAAATACGAATTATATTGGTTTATGATGCCTGAGATTTAGTTCAACATTATTTTTTTTTTTCATTTCGGTGCACCGTTCTCTGTCCATAATAAATGCTGTATTTAATTTTGTAGAGCAGAATTGGGTATTTGATTTGGTGTAGTTGTTCCAAAGAATGAAGCAACTGTGGTGTGTGGTATGTTAATTTTTATTATCATATTTGGTATTTTTTATGCATATGTGTTCACTTCTATTTGTAATGTGAATGTGCACGAGCGTAAAAATTTGACTGCACAGCGATATGGCAAACAAATACCACACGGTCCCGAAATCTGAACGAACAAAATGAAAAACAAAAAACTACACTGAACATGAAAGTAGCAAACAAGCAAAAAATTTATAGTCAAATGAAGGTGTTATTGATCACGACAACAGAACGACACACATTCCGGCTCCATATTGTAAAGAATATATGTGTGGTTTTTGACTGTTTTGTTATTTCTGTTTACACAAAAAATCAGAAGACATAAATTATTTAAAATGTCGAATAGAATACACACATATACACAACTGGAGAGAGAAATACCAAGAGAGAGAAACACATAAAATGTGTGGCTGTGGGGCTGTGCTGGTTGATTTTAACTTGGTGTTTGTTGTTGCTTGTTGATCTTAGACTGAGATCTCTAACTTTCGACAAGTACAACGATTTAGTGCGCCACATTACCAGCACATATTACATATATGCAATGTGGAAAATTCCGTTTTTGATTCGACGATGGCGCGAGAAAAATAAATAAACTAAATAGACAAGAACACACGTTGCATCTGTTGTTTGGGTGCCTTGAATGACGATGTTCGCCCAATCAATTCGATAAACACACACACAAACACCGTTGGCTGTAAAACTGCCATTGCACCCATTGTTAACAACCGTAAAGTGTACACCATGAAAATCAAATGTCAAATGTATTTCTAAACATAAAATGAGCAAACAAGAGCGGCGCGCTCATCGTGCAAAAAGAGAGATTCGTTTAAAATAGGTTTTTTTGTTGTTGTTATTGTTGTGGCTAGAATTCATTTCGGTGGAATTGCAATGTGCACTGCATTTGCTGATGACCTTCTTGTAAACAAGGCAACTATAAACCTTTTAATGGGACGATCGAAAGAACGTTCGACATTAACATCGTGTCAAAAACAAACTCTTGCTGTTCTGCAATTCTACCAGACCGTTTGCTTGTTTTCGCTCACTCACTTCGGTTTAACTTTTCGTATCGCGCATTGCGTACACACTCGCCGCATAAAATTGTTCGCTTTCAAATCAATGCCAGCAACAGTGATATAATTGGAATTTAATATGAATAAATCAAACAAAAACAATCGACCAAATCAATTTTTTCTCTCTCTCCCCATTTGCATTTAGTTTTTCTCTTCTTTATTCAATGTGTCGCGCAATCGTTCTTGGCCAAGCTACATGAACAACAACAACAAAAAGCAGCATTTTATCGGTCGATGCACGCGCACGATCCATTAAGCCCATAGTCTGGTTCTGTTCTTTAAAGCATAACGCACACCATTGTTTAATCATTCAAACGGTGCACGTGTCAGCGAATCGGCTTAACTTCAAGTACTCTTCAACACCCATTCAAGTACATCAAAAAATGTAACGCTTGATTAAAGACAAAAGGAAAAAAAATACACACGCATTTTTGTTTGCGGTACACTCTGCGAATTGAATGTTGCACCAAAAATTGGTTCTCGACCAGAAATTGATTGGATACGCGTCTGTATCGGCATGTTCACCTGTCGCAAATCATCATTAAAAATTCGATGTCTATCTTCACGAAAAATTCAGTTGGCAACATGGCAAGACTTTTTTCGCATACCGAATAAAGGTGTGCTTTGACGTTTGCACCATTTTCCGTTATTTTGTTGATCGGTCGTTGTTGTTGCTGTATTTCTTTTTTTTTCGTTTTTTTGCACTCGAACAGAGTCCATTAGTCATCTTAATGCATCGCATACACCATACAAATTACAAAAAATTTAAACGATTTGTGTTTGCATTCCGATTATGGTCAAAAGCATGATCATGAACATACCGCCAAACGCGCAGAAACAACATGCGCTACACACTCATAATCTGTCATTTTTTTTGTTCGCCGTGTCAAACACACACAAAAATTGAATCAAGTCATTTTAATGGCACATAAAAAAGAGTGCGGCAAACATACGGATATGTAATACATTTTCAATTCCATATTGATTAGTTTGCTCTAAAGTGTAACAACCGTCGTAACCATTTGGGCCTTTTTATTTGAATGTTTTATGGCCGTTTTTTCGCCGAACTGTCTTGATCTCTCTCTCTCTCTCTCTCTCTCTCTCTCTCTATCTCTCCCGCTAGCTCGTTCTGCATCGCAATTTGAAGCGCGCAATTGCGAAATGGGCCCGACTAACAACAAAAACACTCCAATAAAATTCAATTAAATCGAAAAATCCCAACCGAGCTGCGCTCGCTATAAAAGCACAATTAGGCAAACGAAATTGGATTTTTTTCCTCCGCTTCTTCTTCTTCGTCGTCGTCGTCGTCATCTGTTGTTCATGTGAAAAGAGTCGAACCGATTTTGGGGGGCTAGTGCATAAATGGACATGTACTGTCTAACGGAATGAAAATAATTCATTCAAAAAAACGGTACATACTCGCACACCACAACCAGCATGCAAACAGAAAATTAATGTCATTTAAATTGGCCAGCGAGCGCAATTTTCTGATGATTTTTTACTGCACCAGGGAGAATCAAGAAACAAATCACATCTCAACGTATTCAGATGTCGTTTTCTCTCTCTTCTCGAATTGAATTCGGATAAGAGTGCAGAAAATTAAATTCGAAAAATAATAATAAAATTGGATACATTTGAAAGTTGAGTCAAGAGCTACCAATTTCGAATGTTTTTTTTAGTTATTCGTTTTCGACATGTGAGTGGCACATTTGTAAAATAATATTCTTTAATTAGTGCAATAATTACGTTGAAAAAACTTGAATTCTAATTTAGAAAATGACTTCTAAACGGCGTCAAATCAATGAAATGACCAAACGAACAATACATTTGCATAAGATGAAACAAACCAAAATTAAATGAAATTGAAAACAAAAATACGGTTGGCCACAATATTAAAAGCACATTGTTATGAATTGTGGATTTCAGTTGGTCAATTGCATTGAACCGTGAATTGAGCCGAGAACGAATGGCCATAATAGATGAATGAAAGAATTATAAATAGTATGTATTACACACACACATTGTCAGATATATACATTTTCGCTTGAATGGTCGCGAAAATAAGCCAATTTTCAATCTAAAATTACTTTGAATTCATTCCGATTCACCAATATATTCAATCAGTTTCATTTTCCAACTTCATTATGGTAATTGGTTTAATACTATTTACGAACCACCGGGTTAATTGACTGAAAAATAAAAATAATTTTCGACTACTGATTGGGCGTATGTGATTCCATCGCGTAATTGAACGCGTCATAACAATCTAAACGACTGAAAAATATGTTGCCGTTTTAAAATTGTATTTAGCAACAGGTGGTTTCGGAAAAATGAACGTACATTTTCTGCAATTATTTTCGGTTGACATTCGGAACGAGAATTCAAATTATTCCTGGCGCTTAATTTAAATGGCAATATAAACGTGGATTCATTCATTTGAAATTCGTTGCATCGAAATGAATGACAGGTATTGCATATATGCATGAAAAACGTACAATTGCGTGTTGAAACATACCAAACAAACAAACAAACAAAAACAATCCGTTCTCAATCAAGAAGAGAAATGTGCTCGATTTTGACTGTTAAACACAAAACCAATTAGACGCAAAATGTTCTATCGCCCAATTTATTCGGATGAATAAAGAAAAATGTAGGCAACAATTTTCATCGTTCGTTAAAATTCGCATTGCCGAATTTAGTTGCACGAAACAGAAAAATCCACACCAATTGAATGTTTGGCTACGTGCAGAAAAATGCACCTTCGCCAGAGGTAATCGTTAACCGGCGCATTGTATGTAATACAATTCTAAGGTGTTTGCATGCTCATTCCATGCCACTATTTTACTCGTTACAAAAGGCTTCATTTTATTTATGTTACGAAATATACACAGTTTGACAGCGATTATTTTGCAATATATCATATTTTTGTGTGAGTGTGTGTTTGGAGTTTTCTCTTTCGATATATAGCATGTTTCGATTTGGGTCCATGTTTCAATGTGTTTGTATGTCACGAGTTTATATTGTGCAGCGAGTAAAATGTTGCATGCCATCCATTGTATTGTCTATTTTTGCTAAAAGTACCCGTACTATTTTTGGGCTGCCTGAATTTTGGCTTCCACACGATTTTCTTTTAAATGAACCAAAGATGCCTTTTGCAAACGCACTGAAATCTTGACAACAAATCGACTTTGCTTTTTGATGAGAATGAAATTGAACAAAAAAATGGCAGTGTTTGTAAATCTCGCAACTTTGCCTTTAATTACATGTTAAATTTGCATGAAATTGTCGCCGCCGGTATATGAATGAAATTATGTATGTATGCGTGTATGTGTGACCACAAATTTATAAATCATTTCTTTACGGTTTAAGTGTTTCAAACCTCTATTTCGTTCTCTCTCTCTCTATCTCTTTCAACTGTTCAGGCACTGAATTGACTTGGTCAAATGACCTACACCGTACATCGTTATCATCCAACTATACAGTTGTTTCAATAAGAAAAACACTGCGACCCGAACAGCAATCAGTGCAATGTTGCTTAGAAAATTGTGCTCTCGATTTTTCACATTGAGACGGTTTTTTGCTCCGTTTCGCATAGAAGAGATGGAGAGAAAACTAATCACATTAGACAACCAAGTGACTGAGAGATATGGCCAATAGATTAAACCCAACAGCAAATTGTTGCAGCCTATTTTTTTTATATCTCACACAGTATACTCTGTGCACTTGATGTATGATTTGAAAAATGGTTACGAATGAAATGTTATTATATTTCAAGTTCATAACATCTCGGAACAAGTTTTTTTCGTCTCTTCACAATCTGCCTTCTCTCTCTCTCTCTCTCTCTCGCTCTCTTGTTTGCTTCTTTCAATCGTTTGCTCCATCATCGAGTGGACGATGCCAGCCTGTGGCCATATGATTTGTGAGTATTTGATGACCAAGACCGTCATAATCTTTTTTCTCTTTCTTCTTTTGCTCTCTTTATTATGAGAGATTATTCTGCGGAGCGTTCGCTTTCTGTTACACTTTCATCACGTCAAACCACTTTAATTCAATTAGAGAGAGCCAGATTTCATTTCGCTTTCGATAAGTCACCGAGACGGCGAGATGATAACTTCCAGTAAAAACCGGTGCGACACACCACCCGATCACACTGAATTTATTCAATTTTGATATTATTTATGTTTGACATAAAATACAATTATGCATACCAACACATAGAAGTATCCGTATTATACCCAGCCAAATCCATTTGAATGGTCATTTCTTGCAAATCGGATCGCATTTCGCTAAAACGCGCCTAAATTTTATCAGGTTTTTTTTGTTACAAAAAAGAAAATTCAGCTTTTAAAATCGTTGGAATCGTATTGTTGACCCTAAACAAATCCAATTCTATAGCGCATTAAGTTTCGTTTATTTTTTTTTTTGCAAATTCAATAGATCGAGAAAGTGCTATTAGCAAAAGAAGTCGAGAAAGAAAAGAAGAAAAAAGACGTAGCTAGCAAATACTCCAAATCTCGGTTAATATCCAAATCGAATGGATTTTTTTTGTTGATCTGGATTAAATACATATCATTGTTGCCGCTTCTTTTACTTTGCGTCCGGTCAACAAAAAAAAAATGTTTGTACAAATTCAAGCAAAAATTGCGATTAATATATGGATTCGCTTTGAAACAAAAAGAAAATATTTTTTTTTCTTTTAGAAAGTATTGTTACTCTCACATGACTAAGCGCAAAAGCACGACACACGAACACCGTGTTTGTTTTTCAAACGCTCTCGAACTGGATATCGTGCATCCAGTGTCAGTGGCATTTTAGTTTGATCGATAATGGACCAACATTGACAGAGACCGGTCCAAATAATTAAATTGCATGTAACTCAATTGAGTCTATTTCTATCGATAGAAAATATGCAACGCACAACCGATTCAGATAAGATACGATGCATCATGCAACGGTGTTGAAATTATAATATGACATGGCGTTACCATTGCGTGTGCGTTTACGTTGGGTGTGTATGTGCGAGTCAGCAGTTTGGTCATACAATTTCTACGCTTTTCTGCGATGGAATTTTATCAGACGATTTCATAATTTGTTGCAATCATAATTCGCATGCGTCGCTCACCATGTTCAATGTAAACTGTTTTTGACCAGTTCAATCCATTTGATTTGATCTATACTGAGATCTTTGTTTATCCATATTTAATAGTTTGTTTTGTAAATTGCAACATGTTCCGTTTGTTGGCAAGCGAAAAAAAAGAACGATAATCCTGTTTATTGTTTTTCCATCATTGGTCATTGGGCGCGCATTTTGTGTTCCGTTCACACATCAAAATCAACCACATTTTATATGCATGTCTACATTTGCTTGTCTTGTTGAATTATCGATTTTTTTCCATACCGGTTTTACGTTTATCGTAAACAAATCCGTGGTGAGCCGTTTTTCGTATATAGTTTTTTTTCGTTGTTGTACTCTTTATGGTCGAAACCAGTGGTAATAAAATGAATTTTTTTATGCGTTTCATTAGGCATTTAGTAACATTTCCGTCATTTTTTTTTAATATTCTCGTCGAATTAGTTGGTATTTAGCAAAATCAGTCGCGGTTACGTTTTTCGTTAAGTTCTTGATTTGAATGCCATCAATTTCATCACTCTCTCTAATTATCGCGTGTAAATCAGAGCAAGTGCAATTGGAAAATAAACTGGTTTACAAAAAGGACAAAACATAAAATGATGTTTGCCAATAAACGGTTGCCTGTTACTCTTATTTATTATTGATTTTATTCGAACACGTACATACATTCATTTGTCAATCGAAACCGTATCGAGCAAAAGCAATAATAATTTTTCATTACAAGTGTTTGATCGTGTTTCGGAACAAATAAAACCAATCGCCTTTTTCACTTGAACCACGCAGAAATCATTTAAATGTGCTTTTTTACGGTGAAAAATCTACGCATATTGAAATATTCAATCGGAGTGAATTTGAATAGGGAAGCAATAAATGGAGTTGAAAAATTGAATGGCCACAGAAGATTAAATATGAACAACAACATCAGTACACGTGTCTTTTGTTCGAGAAAACACCATTTGGCAGGCGTTAATTTCTCTCCAAGAGTATGTGGTTTTTTTCTCTTCTTTTGTGACATTTGCCAAACGATGCAAATCTAATTGATTTAACATTTCTGTTAAAATATGTTTCGACATTTATTGGTCAATATTCGGGGCCCAAATAAAAAAAAACTTTCATCGAATTAGATAAATGCGTTCGAATTTCATTTGTTTCATTCATTTATTAAGCCCATATAAAAGCAACGATGAATGGCCACTGGTGCGGTTGCGAGTTAAAGAGTGCCGTTAAAAGAAACGGCAATTTAATTTACTCGCCTGCACTGTCAATAGAGCAAACGATCATATATCGTAATTCACATACGAGATACTTATCTATTGTGAGATTTTTTGTTTATCTATTTGTTAAACTGACTCGCCATCATTTGATTTTCACCGAAATACTTTGTATTCTGTGTTTTGTTTTTGTTATCGAATTCCAAACACACATTTTTTCCCGTTTATTTTCCTCTTTCTTTCGCTCTACAAATCATTTGCTTTCAATTTTTGCTTTTCTTCTGTTTTTAGCTCACTTTTTTTCGTGCGCTTCGTTTCACTTTGCGTCTTCTTGAAAAGGAAAAAAAATTCTGTATTTTATGGTCAATTCAGCATGATTGTACGGCGCCGTGAATGCACCGTGGATTTTTTTTTAATGTACCGTTTTCTTACATTGCAGGGTGTCCATTCAACGCCATTATTCCCGCAATTCGATACGAAACGAATCAATTGGATTCAAAACGCATCACATATTTCCAGTTGAAAAATACAATTTTTTTTTCTTCTTCTTCCTCCATTCGAATCGAAACGGGAAAATGATTCCAAAGTGTGTGTATGTGTGTGTGTGTGTGTGTGTGAGTGGAAGGTGCAACGAACAATGCAAATAAATTCCATCGATTTTCTTTCTTTCTCGGTATATTTCTTCTTCATTCAATTTTCTTTCTTCTTTTCTCGGTTTGTCTTCGTTGGAATCGTTTTAAAATCGGCATCACAGCCGATTTAAGCAATCATTTTGTATGCAATTTAAATCATCATTTAAATTAAATGAGAAAATGACTCGAAATGCATTTCAACAAATTAAATGTGACGTTGTATTTTTTATATTCACATTGGCTGCATAACAATGGACAACGTTTTTGTTGTTGTTGGACATTTGCCTATTATATTTTGCGTTTATCGTGAATTGAAAATGACACAAAATCGGTTTTTTATCGAAAGCTTCCCTCGAGCAAGAGAAAGGGAAAGATCATAAGGGAAAAAAAAGATTTGATGTGAGCGACTTGAGAATGAGAGAGTTAGAAAGAAAGAGAGAGAAATGTGGAAAAAAAGGCGACTCGCATTTAAAACAATTAGAAATGTAATACGTACAATATACGCGATATGCGAATGCATCACATTGCAGTCAATCACGTTGGATTCAATGAAAGTGATATTATGGAATAAAGCGCAAAAGCGATCATCATCAGCAGTAACCGCAGTAGAAAAAAGGCACACTTAAAACGGCATCATATAAAATTGTTGATTGGATGGATGCAGACCCGGTTTTAATGCAACAACTGTGCCACACACAGACACATCTTCGGATCCGCATGAGATTTGTGCCTTTTTTCCACATATGTTTTTTCTTCTGAGTTTCATTTCAAAAGTGCAGTTTTCGTGTATCGTGTGTGTGTGTGTGATTTGATGTGATGTGCCGTCGTTGTCGCGCAGCGTTTACATTAATTAAATGTGAACGTAATTTTAAAGAGACAGGTTCGTCACTTGAATCTTTTGTTTTGCATCGAAAATGGGCTGATGTGCGCAGGCGCGCACAGACAGACAGACGGGCAGACACATTCGCACGCACACATGATGGACGAATTGTCCATTTCATTTTAATCATGTGCATTACTGAGGCTGAGTGACAGCATTTTTGCACTGGAGTAATAATGATCATTATTTCACATTTAGTTGAAAATGGTCTCTGTGATGTCTTGCCACTTCTCGTCAATCGGGGAAATTTATCGGGTAAAATGTTCATGTTTTGTCCACTTCTTCGTCGTTTTCGCATATGCTTATTTCGTTTGTTAGTGAACAAGTCGTTTTTCTTTAAATTGTTTTACTGTTTTTTTTTATTTTAACGATATTGCTTTATATTTTCACTAAAATCGTTATTGCTTCTTAAGATCAAAACAAAACAAAATCCACCACAACTTTCTAATACGCACATTTTCGCACTTACAGATTAAATCATTTTCTTCTTCGGTTGCTGTTGTTGGTTGTTGTTTTTTTTTCGTTTTCCGTTTTCGCTCTGTTTAGATCGGTTTGTTCATGCAATTATCTTGTGCTGTCAAGCAGTATGCATTTGGACAGTGTTTGGCCACTTGTGGTGTATGCGCGCATAAATGCGGTGATTTGTCTGAACAAATTTGTATTCGCGAATGCAAAAGTATTTCAGTCATTATATTCTGTCAAATTATATGACATTTAAAAAAAAATATATATGAAAACTACACAGTAGACGTACACTGATAAAATTGACGAGATAAAATCGTCGACACTCACAGTGAGAAAAAATGCATTAAACGCCAATGATCCGGTCATGTTTTACCGTATTACTCTCTGATCGTCATGGAGAGAATGCGAAATTAGTAAGGCAGACGGGCAACGAGAGTTTAAAGAAAAAAAAAGTTTTAATTTTATCGTTCATTAACTTACGAACGGAATGCATCACTCGTATATCTTTGTATTAAGTCTCTCATTAAATTCACTTTCGGACAAATGATGCGGTTTTTAATGTGAATGATTGAAATGAATGTTTGTTTCAATTTGTTGGATTAAACATCTTTTTTTCTCTCTTTCTGCCGAGAATTCTCAAAGTGTAAAATTTTACAGTAGCAATTTCTTACACGCATATTCGATTTTCTTTTTTTTTTTTTCAATTTTCATTTTCTTATTTTCTACGAATATTTTTCTGAAATTATTTTCCAGCTAATTTCTTACATCCATAATGGTTGATTCGACAGTTAAATTACGGTTTGTATGAAATGAGTGTGATTAATTAAACGATGTGAAATCTTTCTTCTTGTTGTTGTTTTTTGATTCGAATTTGCATCAATTTGATCAGTGTGTAATGACTTTCGATTTCAATGGATCGCAAGTGTCGTTAACTAACAATCGAACGTTGTAAAATGGTTATCCATCTAGTATGAATAGCGATACTTCTAATGCGATCGAATGATCTTCTAATCGAATGAATGTCATGTAGATGGTACGATGTTAATGCACTTACCTTTAGCTCCTTTAACGCGTTTCGATTGAACTCGTACGCTGTTCACAAATGCATTTGGTAGAATTATTAAAAAACAACAAAGCACACAGAATGCGGTGGCACTTGGTTTCCACTTAACAGCCATAGTTTACTATAAATTTGTTTATCTTTGTTTTTTGTATTTCTTTTTTTCTTTTATCGTTTTTCAGTGTTTCTATTTCGTTTGAAATTGAGTAATAATTAACCGAACGACCGAACAATGAAAATAATAACAAAATCGTAATTTATCGATAGTTAAAACCGAAGAAAAAAAATTGTTCATATAAATGTAATTGATGATAATGCGTTGTATGAATCTTAGATTGAATCGGTGCGCACTTCAATTGATTTATATTGAGTTTGGTTTATTTTGAAAAAAAAAAAAAAAAAAAAAAAAAAAATGTTATTCAGTTCAGTTAATGTGCAAAACGATGTTCTGAATTGTTCGATGGAATTTCTTTGTTGAACAAATATCCTGGACGCGATGCGTTCTTCGATAATCGCTTGCAGAATAAACGGTTCGTTATGCACCAATTTTCTTTGGGTTCTTAAACTCCAACTGCATGCAAATTGGCAACGATTTTTAAAACCTTGTCTCTCAATTGCACTTTTCACAATGGTTGAATGGCGAATCAGTTTTTATTTGTTGTGGTCTAAAGTTCGGTGTTTTCAATGTTTCTTTTCCGGTGGCTTCAAAGAATTAAAAAAAAGAAACTCTTAAATTTGCACTTAGAACAACACAGACTATGGTTGATTCCGTTGGTTGTTCGTTAAAATGTTACTGCAATTGTTGTGCGCACATAGTACATTGGGTTGTTTTGCCCAAAATTCAATTAGATCAATACACCCCGATCACGTTGGGAATAATAAAAGACAACAAAGTCACATAAAATTGAGATTGAATCGGTTTTTATACACTTCACGGTTTGCTGTTTGTGGCAGAAATGCAAGAAAATTAGAAGAAAAACAATTCAAACGATGTGTCTCGATATCGAGCTGAGAATGTGTTGCTGTCGTCCAAAAATCGTTTACTTCTCTGAGATGAAATAAAAATTTGTTGAATTTATATTGTCTCAATGAGTCAATCGTGTGTGCAACTACGCGACCCGTGTTTATCGCCAAACTAAAATTGAATCGTATTTTCGCTGGCTTTATAAAACCTTTCTCTTTGGTAGTGTTTTCGGTATTATGCTGTGTGTTTTGTATTTTGTGTGCTTTTTTTGCTCTCTTCATGTTGTTGAATATATATAAATTTTTTTGCGGGGGGTCTTGTTCCAAGCGGTTGCTTGCCACTTTGTGTGTTGCGTTTGTGTATGCAATATATGTTTCATGTACAACCATACCGCATCGCATATATATATCGTTTGGTTGTAAATTCAATGGTTTAGCAGTCCGTTGCTGTCTGTTGTCGTTGTTGCTTTGGCCGCTGCTGTTGATCGCTGAACACAGATTGAAATTCACGTGTGGTGGGACTAAGAGTGCAAAAATGCGAAATACACACACACCGTATGGAAGTCAGTCGCAGTGAAAAGAAAACCACGAACCAACGCTGGTAGATGAGCTGAACGCAATGTAAAGCAATGTTGATTTTATTCAGATGCACCAGAACCAAAGGGAATTTAATTTTCAAATTGACAATTCTATTAAGAAACTCTCTTCATAAATGTTTCGTCGTTGAAACACAATTCACATTCAATCACTAGAATATAGATTCTTTTCTTCTCAATAAAGATCTTTGCAATATATTATTCGATAAGAGATTCTGAAAGGTACATTCGTGATGACATGAGATTTTTTATATTTGTTGTTATTATTGATCGGTGTTTACAACAACAACTGTTATTCTATGAAACAGTTTCGATCAAGTGCAAAATTGACCGAATAGCACACATAAGTGTGACTGGCGCTGTTCGACAACAGCAGCCAACATAATGCCCAAAGAATAAGAAAGAAAAGCAAAAACAACGAAAGAGTGACGCGAATGGTTGCGATCGTACACTCATACATGTATATGGCCCCACCGTTATATTTTGCACGTCGACGTTCGCATTCGTCGTTGACGGCATATGTGCATTAAAGAAGAGAAGAAGAGAAGAAAAGATACCAACCTAACTGTAATCGGTTGCTGTTTATGCGCTAAGTCGTTTAGCTTATTATGAGCACGTATAACGATGTAGCATGTGATGGCTTTGTCTCGCTTCTGGCCAATGAATTGTGACGCTGAAGTTTTTTTTTTCTTTTCGTTTAAAGAACTTGCGCGCACGCTCATATATCTTGGTATATTTTTGGGGCCATCATCATTGTTGTCTGAACCGACCGTGTGCACATCACGAAAAAAACTGGTAAATGCAATGTATAATTTCTATATATATGAAACATTGAAATTATACAGCTTAAAACGAGAACCAATTGTTTTTTTTTTGTGAGTGTGTGAATGCAACGCATTCAAATTCATTTTATCTGCATCTGTGTCTTTTCATTCTTGATTCTTAATGCCTTTTTAACGCGGAAGAATTTTCATGAATTAATTGCTCCATTTATTCCGTACTGTCTGTTTGTAAATCACAATTTATGTACCCATTCACTGCAGTTCATTTAAATGTATATATAACATCGAGTTCGTTTGGCATAAATGCATTTACAGACCAACAAATTGACCACAAGGAGCGATTGTTTTCTGAATATAATGTGAAACGAAACGAACAAACAAACAAAAACCCACACTTGATTCGATCCGATTTCAATATGCACTAGAGTTTGTTGCATGTTTATCCATATAGATATATATTGAGTGAAATGAATGGGAAGCCTTTCGATTACCAATTCGGTTTAGTAAGAAGGAATTTCGATCTCGGCAAGATGCCTTGTTGTGTGTTTTTATGTTACCACAACGTCTGGACCGAATGTAATAATGTACGTGCATTCATAAATTACATCGTGTTACTGTGTGTTGTTGTTTTGTTTTTTTTATTATTATTATTTTTGAGGTCTTTTTACACATATATCATGCACATAACCTCTGTTGTGTCGCACTGCCACTGCTGATAATTTCACACAGCTAGTTATGCGTAACCGCGTTGACTTTAAGTGAACTGTGCTTTTTTCGGTATATGTTTTGTCTGTTTCTTTGTATATACAATGTTGTTGATGTTTTTTTTTTCACTTTGTCAAACGAAAAGGAAATTGAGATAAACAATAAATGAATGTATGGAAAAAGAAGTAAACAAGCCTACGGAAAAAGAGAAATGTGAACCGAAATTTCGTAATTTCATTTGGATGTTATGTATGCTGAACGACTAGAAGTTAAATTATACAAAATTACCCGCCGAGCACCGGCTGCACCGAGTAAAAAAAGGAAATGAACAACAAAATAAACAAAAACAACCACAACTCACCAAAAAAATAGTCCATCACATCAATATGCACTTTCTTTATGACATCGTCGCATTCACACACGTTACCAAACGAAACCAAGCTAGCGAAATAAAAAACAGAATCACATGTTTAATCGACACGCATCATTTTTTGCCAACGCCGTTGATTTGGTTAATTTTTCTCACCAACACAGATCAATCACTTTTTCTGTCCTTCGATACTGCCAAACAATTTCTCCACACAAACTGAAGCGATAGCACATAGTAATAACCATTGTTGTTTTTTTCACATAATTTAAATTTGTTCACCGTGTGTGTGATGGAAAACAAACAAAATGACCGATCGAAAAACGGAAGACGGCCGAAAAAGAAAAAAAAATCGCAATTTCGCAATGACAATTGAAAAAGCTTCGGTCAACAATATACAACTGCACAAGTCCAATTAATCAAAATCAATTAAAGTCATTCGTCGTGTTTGTGTGTTGGCATGTTTATGTGCTTCTTGGAAAACTATAGCATTTTAGCCGGTGGCCACTGCCACTGTCATTCATTTTGACTTGACTCATTCGCTCGATTCCAATGAATTCGTATTGATATTGGCAATTATAGATTTGGCGGACTATATTCAAATGAATGATTGGCAATAAAGTGACCGATTTTGACATCCAAACCAGCAAACCAGCGAAGGTTGGTTCAAACATTTATTGTTTCGAAGCAAAATGCGAAAATTGACATGCCACGCAATGTGAACACAAAATACACTTAATCTAATTTTCAAATGTTATGTGATCTATTTAAACAAAAACTTAGCAATTTTCCAGGGCGAAAAGCTAATGGATTCAGTCGTTTTGATTGTGCGCGCAAGCATGTTATGAAAACACCAATCAGGAAGAAAAATGGCACAGTTGAACAATGAACGTGAATATATGTAAGCGTGTGTGTGTGGTATAAGAATTGGATTTCAAAAGTGTTGGATACAAATGGTCAGCATGTGATGATGTTTTTACTTTTGTTTCGCACTAGAGAATGATGCGATTATGCCATACAATAGTCTAAAATGATCAATCTGATCAGAGTCGACTGACATACATTTTTCCGCCGTTGACAATGAAATTTAGCGAATGAACAATGTTGTATATGAATCAATTTTTTTTTTATTTCGTGGACGCAATTGCATTCAATATCAACAACAACAAATTTGAAACGAGACGAAAAGTGAAAAGAGTTCATGGAAGGCCGCTGCTACACATGGATGTGTCTGATAAGAAGAAAAAAATTCGAAACTTTCCATGCTAAAATCCGAAAATTGTCGATGCAGTGAATGCAAATGTGTTGAAAAAAAGAGAAATCTCTCAACGAATGGTTGGCCTCTCAAAATGTCCGTCCAATATTTATGCTGAAGTCCGTTTCAAATGCACAACGCAAATTTATGATTTGATTCAGCCCACACTGTCATGGAAAAGTGTTGAGTAAAACATATGTTTTTCTATTCGATTCGGTTTGATTGTTCTCAAGCGCAAATTAAGTTCAGGCAAAAGATTTTTGGTTTTTTTGTTTCGTGTGTATATTATCGTTCACAAAAAAGTCCGTTATTATGCGGAACCAAAGCCAAAATGTATGGAATCAAATCATATTCGGACTGTGTGTATGAGTCAAGAATTGGAACTTCAAATTCCATGGTTAAACATCAAATGTGTTACGAGATCTAAAACATATTCAGTCGTTCACAATAACACACGTTCCCGAAAGGCATGTTACTTCGGGCACAAATAATCATTGAAAAATTATGGCTTTCGATTGGGAGAGAACGCAATAGGTACAATCGAACAAAAAAGAAGAAAAAAAAGAGACCCAAGTCAGTTCGCGCGAATGCGATCAAATATGTTGTATGTGCTGTTGTTTGCTGGTGGCTTTTTTCAGCTGTTTTTCTTGTTTTGTTTTGCTTCATGCCTGTTTTTTTTTTTATTAAATTTTTCTCAATTGACCGTTTAGTGGCTAAGTGATTTTTTTTTTGTTTCTGCACTTTTGTGAACACAACGGGAAAAAACACGACAATCGATTACAATATATTTATATTCGCTCTGTTTGCAATTAACGTACCATTGTGTGCATGTGTTTTTGTTGGTGTTGCTTTTTTTTCTTCGGTTTTGTTTCGTTTGTTTGCCGGGAATTCTTACGATTTTATATTTAATATATATATTGAAATGCATACGAAATACTGTCGATGTGTATGAATATCCGTTAGCGCGCGCGTGAATTGCGGCCTTGACAAAAAGCCAGAGCTTTTAACATTGCGCCAGTATCAAATCACCACACCCTTGATCAAATTTGTTAACAAATTTGTTATGCACAATTAAATTACATGGTGCCTGGTAAATACTTGTACAATATGATTCGAGTTGATTTGTGGGGCGCTATTTTTCGATTTGTATGTGCGTTCATGCCAATTGTCGTGTGTCTCACATGAGATTTCCATGTCATGAGATATCATCAACGGATCGGATTTTATCCCAATTGCTTAATTTTATGCGCAATTTTTTTCCGTTAAGATCAATCTCTTGACATTCAAGGAACTATTCATTCAATTCGTCGAGAACTACTTGTGATTGTGAGCGCAAGTAACAACTATTGATTGTGCTAGAATTTGTGCGAAACAAATCGAAATTGGATAGAGAGGCTTAAAATCGAGCACATGTGTTATGGTTTCAATTTTTTTTATTAAATTGACTTCGGATAATTATTAACTGAAATATGATTATATTGAGAATGTTAGTAATTAAGTGAGCATAAAAGTGCATAAGAATATGAATTTCATGGCTTAATCACGGGGCACTAAGCTCTTTGCTTTTTATACTTATATACGCTCGTCGAACTCAAAAATTTATTTAAAATTATTACAGCAGAACTGACCAATATTGATTGTAAATAATAATTACGATCACTAGCGTGCACACTCGCTATTTCTATTCAATTGAAACGCCAACCAAGTTATATTATTTGATTATTATGAACAATGAAGAAAGAAAAACATTCGAAACCGACTCATAATATCGAGGTGTCTGATTATTACCGGAGCAAAATAAAAGCAGAGAGTACTTCTTTCATTCGCGTTTCAATTTTCGATTGTTATAGACTAGATTTTGAAGGTTAAACCGTAATCGATCGTGGTTCCGGAATGAATACAAACTTTGCGTTGCACAGAGAGTGAGAGGAGGAGGAAAGAGATCACTTTTCGACTCATTATTAGATTTGTTGGTATTTCTCTTTATTTGCTGATTCATTTGTATTTACGTCATAAGCTCATTCATATTGCTTGTTCTAATGCTGTTGATTGACTAGAAAATCGCATATTACCATGTCAAATTTACACAAATTATGCCAGAGCTTGGCGGCATGTTGAAAATTATGATAAATTTCGGTTGAAAATTTGGAATTTTAAGCCAATTTGTTATAACACACTTATACACACACATACACACACACACTTGTGTTTAAGCGAACACAGCATGCCTTTTGTTCGAAGCCTTTCGGTGTTCAGATCGCGCCCGTCAAATATCGGTAACATTGAAATGTCAGCATCAAGTCAGCATTCACCACCAAAATGTTTTCGCGCTCTGATTTCGTATATTACGTTCGCGCGCTCACGCACACGCACACACCCATGCTGAGCTTTTGTTTTCCTCACATTATTTCGGTCAGCATTTTGTACGGTTGGAATGTCCAGAATCAGACGGCAGTTGGGTTGCATTCGTTTCTTTTTTTCTCTCAACTTGTTATGATGTAAATTGGATTAATCCACATGCGTTTTGTTTAATTCTTTTAAAATACGCGTATTAACGGTATTTACTCAAAAAAGTTTTTTCCGTTCATTCAATCGAATGTTATTTGCATGCTAATTAAAAGCGGCTGATTGATCGTAAACCGATCGAACTCATACTGGGCGTATAGGTTTGTGCGCCCGTTCGGACTCGTTGAATTTATGTTTCCGCTTTGCATAATATTTTGTTGATGGTTGATGAAGTATGGTTTTTGTGCCATTGAAATCGAACTTTCTTTAAACGAATTCATTTACGTCGGAGAACAAGAAGGCGGTGCTCAGAGTAGATGTTAACAATTTGTTGGCTACAACCTATGATTACGGTTTTTACTAAGCGGTCGGTGATTACATCATTTTGACCTGCGTGTGATTCATATCATTTTTCTTCTTCTTCTTTCTCTCACTCTCTCTTTTTTTCATTCTCTTTCTTCATTCCATTGAGTTTTCTTTTTTCTTCTTTTTTGGTTTTGTCATTTTTCTGCAAATGTAATTGTTTTGCAAAATATTTTACTGTTTTTCTTCAATTTGTAATCTCTTAATCATTATGTATGCAGTTTTTTTAAACAAAATATTCAATTTTCATTTCAATTTCTTGGGCCACTTTTTTACGTCCATTAAAATACTTGACAAGATTTTTTTTGTTCGTCATATCTCCGAGACGATCACGCATTCGCCTAAATACCAAAGTTTTTAAGTTGTTTCGCGCATTCACGCGTGCGCTTTTAACTCTTTTTTATCAAATCTGTCACATTAATTTGAAAATTGGTAGAAATCAAGTTACTTTTCTCGGCTTGAGTTCGGTGCGCTAGTGTTTCATTTTTTGTTGTTGTTGTTGTTTCGTTAAAATTTAATTGCATCAACTATATGAAATGCAAAACTGTGCGTCACATACATAAACTAGGATAATAAATAAATTGCTGATAAAGAGATGGTGAAAAACCTACACTGGATTAAGGTGTGGTATGGTGAGCGGACGATTTGAACTGCCAAAGTAACTCTAGATGTAAGTGACCAATATCACGTATCTGATAATTTGCTCTAGTTTAACGAGAAAAAGAGTGAAAAGCAAAAAAAAAAAGTTGAATTCTTTGAATTACCATTTCTTGCATCGCGGACAAATACACACACACACAGTCATTCTCGCTTAAAATAGGTAATAAAAAACCAATTAAATTAAATTGATAAATTGTTGTTTTTAAGTTGTTCTGTCAGCTAGTGGTAAATAAAGAAGAGAAGAAAAAGACGAAAGAAATAGACTCTACGCTAAAAGAGAAACTGCTGTTTTGTGAATGAGATCAGGTGTTTCATGTCACATATGTATGCACAACATACGCGCACTTAGCTGAAGCACACACAAAAAAAACACTAAAATATTTAAAATTGTCGCAATTTGCCGATATGTACTTCTCCGGTCAAAATAACCAAGATATGGCGTAATTCATGCTGCTTATTATTTGGTAATAATGTGTGTATGTTGATGGCCAGGCGCTAATAAGCTAAAACAAGCACATCCAATTGACTTATTAGACCGACCATTTTTACTAATAGACACATGCTACGACATTTTCGCTTGTTTGGAAGGTAGTTTTCTACATTGATCAGATAATTGGAGCATTTTTTTTAAATCGAACTTTAATTATATTCACACCACACAATTTGCGACTTTTTTATTAGAAAAATCGGTTTAAAATCTAAGCGGAATCCGGTTTTTTGATGAGAATAATTGTTCGCCAAAAATTAAGAAAAAATGCGTGTGTCCACTTGAACGGACTTTGGGAGTTTCATATAAAATTCTTGAAGACATGGCAGAATAAAAAGGTAAATAATTTGTTTGCCTATTTACGACCGTCGATTTGCCGCTGAATGGAACGTTTAATATGTGAAATTATCGGAGACCAATTAGAAATATCTACAGACAACCCAAGCACTCAATTTTTCGAAAACACGAAACAGAATACGGAGCGAGACACGAAGAAAGTAGTGTATGTGCGAATACGCTTCATTCCTTGCGTCTCATTCGTTATTCAGGTCATGAAAATTCAAATGATCTTTGAAATAAAGACTTTATTTTAACCAAAACATACTTTTTTCCATCAAAAATGGAATTTCCAAAAAAGAATTTAAAAAGCAAAACATTTTGGAAATATTTATCAGGCAAAAGTAAATTTGGCCGGTTTTTTTAATAAACGATTTTATTCAACCGTTCAATGGGTACGTTGTGGTTATTTTGTTTATTGTATATATATTGTTCGACATTCTGTGAGCCATGCACATATCTATTTCCGATATTTTTCCCTTCGCACTAAATTCGCAACGCCTTATTTTGCATAATATGCACAAAAAAAAACGTATTTTATGAAATCAGAAAGTATTCTACGTGATCGAAAGTTTATAAGGAAAATTAGCAAAGAGTAGTCGCAGTGAAACGGAAAATACGGTCCGTATTCATTGAAGAAAACTTTATTAACATGTGCATTGTGCATACATTCAATATACATGGTACATATATGTTACGATGTCCAAACAATTTTTGTCAAATAAATTCATGTGAACGTTTATTACCAATATGGAAAAGAAATGACAAGCGAACTGCAACAGAGAGAAAGAGCAACGATTAGAAAATAATATGTTCGTGTTGTTCGTGTATTGTGTGTGTGTGGACTTATTGGTTGTTGTTTTGTATGTGACACAGAAACGTGTGTAACCATAACGAAGAATATGTATTATGTGAACCAAAATCGTTTGCTCACCATACAAAAGACGACGACAACGGCAGTCACACGAAAAAAGCACACACCAACGTGAAATTACAATCAATCGACAAGTGAAAATTGTAATATGAATTTCTTGTATTAAAAGACAATTAAGTTTTCGTTACTCGGCTGTCCCAAAGATTACGAAGCCGAGAAGCACTCATTCGAAATAGAAGAGACACACTCATGGTGTGTACATACAGTTAAAACCATTGCATAATCAAACACAATGTTGAATGTGTGTTTTAATGCAAAACGTGGTAATTTAACAACAACAACATCAATATCGCCAGCAACAACGAATCACAACAACAACAAAAACTGTTTCAGTTTAGGGCGCATTTGGTTGTGCTTGCACAGTCAACGCCAATACGGAGTGTGTGTGTGCATCTGATTAAGATGATTTTATAACTTGATCGCAATTGAAAATCCTTAACCATAAGCGGAACTGCTCTATTGAAATGGTGAAAACGATGAAAATCGCTTACCGTCTGCTGTTCGATGACACGACAATATTTGCATCAGCGCGTTTTATTATTAATTTTTTGTTGTTGCATGAATTGGCAATCAGACGGTGTATAGAAAATTGTGCGCACCGTGCACAATACATACATTGGCAGCCTCACGAAAAGTGGAAAATAAGATGAAAATAATAATAATAATAATGCTTCGATTATATACAAATTCGATGGCAACATAATCGCATCAAATGGAGTCTTGGTGTTGTTGAGAGACGCTGACACAAAGCATTTTTTGTTCAGCTACTTCAATGCGCACACTGCACAGCACCTGTATTATAATAATAATAAAAAAGAGAATGCATAGTTCCAAAACACCGGCAGCCAAAACGAGAAGCAATACGATGGCGGCAACAACAACACCGAATGAAATGAAACTTTTGAGAGCAAAACAGCAGCAAACAATATTCGGCCGCATGAGTTTTTTTTCATCAAGTTTTTTTCAGAGAGAACTTACAGACACCACATATTCACGGAGAGCATTTTCACAGATAATAATAATAAACACAATAAACAATAAACATTCGGTATGAAAATGATTGTTATTACATTGGCATGCTGAACGCCCGTTGTTTATTGTAAAGCTCATGTATTAAATGATGCTGTCGTACTGAATGTTCATTCGGTAATTGTGTTGGTGCTGCTGAAATATTTCATTTAACGTTTCGAGAGTATTCACAATTGCAGCCGTTGAATCATACATTCTTGTAATATGCACGATCCATTGACAATATTGCACAGAATCCAGCTCACAACCGTACTATACACGGCTGACAAGCACGGAAGTGGATTCGTTCGGTGATGCTTAGTTCGGGTTAGAGAATGTAACAAAGGTATCACGCACACACACTTTATGCTCAAACACAATTTATGTCTTTTTAATGAGCCTCAATCGAATTAAATCTGCCATGATGACTTTGGTCCAGTATATTGGTCCTGCTCGGTTGTTGGTTAATCACTGCAGCACACCTGCTGCTCAACGGCCAAACTGTGTGTGTGCGTTAGGCAATCTGAATTTTTGATGTTGATCATGTTGACAGTAAATTTATTGGTAACTTCCAATGAAAATGCATGTTAACAATTCCACCATGCCAATTTGATTGACCTGAAAAGTCGGCTGCTGCGTGTACTGAAATCTTAATTTCTCCCCTTCGAAAATCACCGTTTGAAAGCCAAAGGAATGTGCTTTACATGCCATACAATTTTTTTTTTTGCTCGTTGCCGTTACATTTCATTAGCATGCAAACACGAATACTTTGCATGGAGATTGTCAATGCAGATTGAAACGATGAAGAAAAAAAACCCATAGCCATTTAGAGTGATTGATATTTGATAGGAAAATTGTAAATATTTTGACCAAATGCACAGCAAATCAGGCCAATCACATGATAATTATGATAATTTCAAATAGCAGTAAATATCAGCTGACGAAAAGAGAGAAGAAGAAAAAAACAGAGCATTGCACCGAATCGGCTTTTAATTCGCCCGGAGAATTGACAGCGTGAAAATTAAAGAAAAGCAACGAGTTAATATTTTACATCAATTTGCAGTAATTAAAAACGCGAGAAAATATTTTATTTGTGCACTTATGTCATTGCTTTAATGCAAGCAACAGAGCGCCGACCAGCATAGCGACCAGAGCGTTCATAGCATCAATCAATGGTAACAAAATTTTAAGACAAGTAAAATACACATCTGTTACATGTACCTTTTTTCACTTGAAACTGGTGAAAATTCCAAAAATTCGAAATGAAACATGAAGAATATTAAAAAGAAAATACCTGATCAGAGTCGCATTTTTGAATTGTATCGCAGCGAAAAAACACAAATATAGTCGTTTACTGACATCTTTAAATGATCTGTTTGAGATTAAAGTTGAAAACAGGGGTTTCGGTTTCATTCGTTAACAAGCCAGATTATATAAAACTTCAATGACAATTTTATATATAGCCGATTTCAATGGATTCATATAAATTAAACGGTATAATTCGTAATAGGCATTATCACAGTGGCTTCTGAAGTTGACAATCCAGGGGGTAATTCCAAATGTTTTCCAAGTATGAGGTAATTTCAAATCCGTTTAAGTAAATGTCAAAGCCGGTTTGAAAACTTAGACCCCTGGTCAGAAGCTTTGCAAATTGTACACGAAAAGTAAGTCGATGAAAAACCTAAAAATGTCTTATTTGAAAAATTGAATGTCTCAGAATTAAAACACAACAGATCACAATTTTGCTTTGATCGGAGACGAAAATAAAATGCGGTTTTTCTAGGGAATTCAATTAAAATTTAGAAAATTAGGTTTAAATGTATTTTTGCGGCCCAAAAAACACTGGTTGTACTCCGTTGTACTCATACTTGAATGAAAAATGATGTTTCCCCAAAACTTGGCGAAATCCAAACATACTACAAACAATATTCGATAAAATAAATGAAAAAAAAAATTTCTTTCGTCGTCAAAATAAAATTTTTTATCGGCAATATGAACTATGCAGTGATGCCATGTAGTCTATGCGATAGTTAAAACTGCATTAATCCTCTTTGTATCACATATTGAACAAAGTTGGCTATAATATAAACGAAGAATGTTTGCATGCATATAAAAAAAAATGTCCGGTATTAAATCCGGCTTTTAATGATCGTTAAACAAATCACATATAAACTCGATCACGATTGCATTAAATCAATCAATATGCGAAATGCGATTATGTGCAAGTGTGCAACGATGCTGCTGTCGTTGCCGTCTCCACCGCCGCCAATGACCATTGCAGCCGATTTCTTCCCTACGCTTAATATTCAAAATGTTAAATATATGTATGACATAGCCAAGTTCATTGCTACAACGCGTCGTTTTTCTCACTCTTTTTTTCCTGCTCTTGTTCAATACCACTGGGCTTTCAAAAGAGTACAATCGTTGTCATATGGCAATTTAATATTTGCCATTGAGTAAAATGTTCCGTTTTACGTGCGTTACGCACGGCTAATGCGATGCGATTACTGTAAATCGATATAAATACGCCGACGGGTCTAAAAAGTCAAAGTCTGAAAGATTTGTCATTCATTTTGATATGAAAATTATATTGCTGTTATGTGATTGTTATCGTTCGGCTCGTTAGGATGACTACTAGTCTATGAAATGATTTCATATAGATATAGTTTTACTTTCTTCCATCATAATTTGCAGCGTTTGGTAAAAGTGGTCGTTTTTCTTGTTGTTGCTTTATTATTTTTCGCTTTTATTTTGTGAGTAACAACCTAGGTAACAACGAGCTATTGTACATTTTTCGTCTTTCTTTTTTAGTGAAATTTGTTTTTCTTCTTCTTAACAGTATTATCGCATAATGTCACCCGGGCAAAATATACATATGCTATCAACGTAACCATTTGCACATTAACAGTATGGAAAATGGTAATTTTTCTGTGCAACCGATGGAATATTTGCTAGTTATTTACTACTCTTTATCATTTTCAATTCGATCAAAGACTACTTCGGCTCATTTTATTTCGATTTCATTTTCATTCACAAGAAAGTGAAATCTCTATCTGATCGAATTGCTGTATTATCATCACAACATTAAATTAGTCGTCGTTGAAGTCGTCAATTTACTGTGATCGCTTGTATGAGTGTGTGCGTGCGTGTCTATGTACAAAAGCATAATGAAACACATTGATTGTATGGCTGTTGTGTCGTCTATGTCTTTTGGATCAACGACGATGTGGAATTGTCTATTACTCAATAAAATCAACTTCTAGTTGAAGATGATGCAGTTTTACTCTTTTTTTATTTCGTTTCGCTTTTTGTGTGTATGTTTGCATTCAATGCGGATGTTCATGGTGAATTGTTGTCGTTTTTTTTCAGTTTGGTTTTGTGTTTTTCTCTTTTTTTGTAGTCATTTCATGTCCATTCGACAACTGTTTTTCCGGTTCAATTGATGGCTCCAAGTACTTATCTGTGCGATTAACAAAAATGTGCGCATCCTCCTCTTTCTCGTTAAAAACGAAGCACCGCAGATGATCGACGAGATAGAATTTCAGTGGGCGTGAAAAATAACAAAAACTTGAATTATTCATCGCTTTTTATTCTCTCTCGCATGTAAAACAATTGCGATGCAAAAAAAGTGCTCTTCACATTAAACTTGATGCAATTAATCATAAACGAAAATAATAATAAAAATTTCTTTCTCTTTTCGTTCAATTCCCATCTCCATCTTTCCCTCTTCGCAAAAAATACACTGCAAAATGATGTGCTTCAAATCATCAAGTATACAGCATACAATGCAAACGAAAGAAAGTTCCTCCCTGAAAATCGCAAATAAATCAAACGGATGACTCAATTTATTCAAAAGTGAAAAAATGATTATCGTACGGCATACCGTTAGCAAAGTGATACATTTGAATTATTTTCAGTGACAGAAACAATGAATGCTCAACAATATTGCTAAGACGATTTTTGTCATAATAACAATAAAATAAAATGGTAAATTATCTCGTCGTTACTATTAAGTTGAATAAAAAAAAATGTGAATTACCATTGACATTATGTTTGACGATGCTTTATTTTCGTTGTCACTCTTTCTCTTCGAGTTTCAGAAGAAGAAGCAACCGCGAAAAACTTGTTCAACTCTCGTTCACATTGCTTTCTTCAAAATCATATACCAATATTATCATGGAAACCATATGAATAATGGTATTTCCGTGAATTGTGAACGAGGAGAGTGAGAGCACACGCGTCTGTACCCACATTTGTATGTCGTGCGTTTTTGTTTATTTATTTTGAATGACATAAAACAAATCGCCGGCCAATCATTGTCATTATTCAATTAACAAAAGGCCCTAATCGATCACACATCAATCTAAATCAGCCGAACCGGCCTGCATACATTTTGGAAATTCCACCATTCGCTCTCTTTTGCGCTTTTAAATGAAATTAATGCGTGGCCTTGCCGATCGATTGGCCTATTTTCACATTTCGATGGGTGTGAGCGCTGCGAAATTCGTGCATGACGCCTTGTTTCTCAATAAAAAAAATTTGTTTCAAGAGATCATTTAAACAAACGGATAAAAATAGCAACACAATTTTGTTTTTTGCCACGTTGGTCCAGTAATTGTTGCTTCTGAGAAATTAAGCTGCACACATAAATGAATTCAATCGCAATATTTTGATGTGTGTATGTATCGTGATCTATGTCCCTCAACAAAGTGCTTGAAATCAGTGTATGCCTTTGATCATGCATTTCATCATCGAATTTTTACCATTTTCTTTAAACCATTTTTCTTTGTTTTCATCGTAATTTCTTTTATTTTCAACAACAAAACAACGATTTTCGATTCATTGTTTTGGATGACGCCAACTTGCTTTCTCTCTCTCTCTCTCTCTCTCTATTTCACTTCGATAACTCACTCTCAAACCAGTGAGATTACCTATTCACCCAAATGGTTATTTGGTCAAACACCATCTTGATGCCATGATACAGCACTTATGCTCTACATACACAAACGCAACAAAAAAGTCGTTTCGATAAAAATCATGATTTACTTTTATCGTCATGTTCAATTTTATTGAGTTTGAATTGGTTGTGGCGATGGATGATTTTTTCGTTGTTTTTTTTCAGCTTCGGTACTTTTTTTTGTATTATTTAAAATTAAATCATATACCAACTGGTTCTTATAGTTTGTGTGCCTCCACGAAGTAGCAACGAGAAAGAGAAAAATCAATTCGTAATTACAACAAAACAAAACCGGGCATTACTCCATTTAATACACACAATAGTGCCAGTTAACTGTTGTTATTTACGCGATTCGATTTATTGTTTGTTGTTGCGCTGATGGTTGCGCAAATCGCAATCGAGAGAAAACAAAAGTCCAATTGGATTATTACATCGGCTAAAACACGATCACCTAATTAGTCATCGCACACAAACACACACACACACACACACACACACACACACACACACACACACACATGGAGCACACAAACACTCGATCATGATGCATTTCAATGGGAAACATCGTGTTCGGGTTCTAATTCACGCTGCATTCCATTAAGACCGACTTGATAATTAATCAAATGTGGCGCGTGAGTCATTCTTCTTCTCTGTGACACTGTGGCCACAGTCTGGCCGTTCAAAATGCGCTTTCAAATGAATTAACACTGATCATTTCTTGCATTAGCTGATCATTCCCGTATTACTAATCACCCGCACGATTTTGTTTTGGCTTTGTTTTTCTTTGTGTTGACGACGTTGCATTATTTCACAAATACACAATGAAAAATGGAAATGACATTTAAAAAAACAAACAAACGTAAGTGTTTGGTCAAAACCAGCATCGGTCACTGAATGAAATATTTCAGCACTTTTTTTCTCGATCTCTTAGTAGATCGATGTTATCACGGTTATACAATTGTTTAAACACTCTATATATTCATTTGAACTTGTCATTGGCATTGTATAGCCGCTGCCATGAAAAAAGACATACACACACCGTAAATTAAAAACCTTTTGCATTCGTGGCTAAGCGAAAAACCACACACACCTCATAAATACAATAATTTTAATTGACCAAATAATAATAATGAAGAAAAAAAAAAGAGAAACACTTGGCCATTTTTCAGCTAGCAATGAAATTTTACGCGGAACTGCGCGCAAGCGTGAATATTTATGTTTGTTGTCACATTTCATAATAGTTTTGAAAGAAAAAAAAAAAATATTTGAAAGAAGCCAATAACAACGAGAAAAAATATATGGTTTTGCGAATCCTTGGATGTAAAACTGAGAGTGTACCGAGAGTATCCTTCATTCATCATTACAATGGATCGTTTATTCAGTGCTTTTGTTATGGTTAATATACATATTTTTTTTTGTTATGAAAAGAAAATTGAATGAATATTTTATCTCAACACCGTTAACATTGTGATCTCTGAAAAAGTGTCATTTCGAGTTCAATTCAGCAACGGTTTCTTTTGTTGTTGTTGCTGCTGAGAGAGTGGACACCGAAATGTGTGCAAATTGAAGCACATAATTATTTTTTTGGCCATTTGTGTGTGTGTTACATGAATGACTGTGGTGGGTAAAGGGAAAAAGTGTACGAATTTGCTTGACTTTCGCAATTCAACGATGGAACGACAAAAAAAATTGCGAACGCACAAAATCAAAGGTCGGCGAACAGATTTTCTGTTTATTACATTTCTTTGTTGTTGTTGATAATAATTAAAATTGACTTTTGACATTGTTTGACAGTTATGTTGATGCATATGGCATAAATAATAATTGAACGCAATTAATTGAATGCGAAATTCAATGCTTTTGCGATTACTTTATTAATTTGCCACTTGAATTACTCGATCAACAATAACCACAAGGTTCGTTGTAAGATAGTTGAACAAAGAAGAAGAAAAAAAAGAGTTGTGCTCCAAATAAACTAGTTTCAATATTGTCTCCGACACGAAAGCCGATCCAGTTTTCTAAGGGTTTTTTATAAAATGGATTAGATGTTCGTTTTGAAGTCAAAGTGTCAAGGTCATTTCGAAAATAAATTCGTTCATATAATCTCTGCATCTCAACGGATCATTGATCGAAACGATTGGCATGTGTTTCAGGCACAATTGTAGTAGCAATCGAGTGTGTCTAGTGTCGACGCGAGCACTTTAAGCCGAACCCAAAATGACATGCAGAAATCAATTTATGCGTTTTGATTATGCCATGTACATACGATATCTGCGTAGTAAATATATGCTGACGGCCTTCACATTTTTCTATCGATATACATTTGGCGTGTGTGTCGTTTTTTTTTTCTTCTCTAAACATTTTATCTCTCATTAATTTGCTTGGTGTAACGTTTTTCTAAACGCCATTTGTAGTCCATCGAAAATGAAATAAGAAGAAAAAAGCAACGAGCTGGTTTTCATGTATATGTTAAATGCACTTGTGCACATCATGTAGAGTCCAGTGGCTGAACCTCGTCAGCGAGAAGTAATAGTGATCGAAAGTATTGAAAGAAAATTACCATGCAATCCGAAAATGTGAATGCGCGGCCCAACCTAGAAAAACATGTGAATACGCATGGTCGCAATTACTTTTACACACCGCGTGCACCACTGCGTTCAAACCGGCACACAGAATTTTTAATGAGAATTTACATATTGCATTGTATGCACATTTTACAACTCGTTTTTTGCTTCTTTCTCTGCAGTTGTTTGTTTTTGTCGCTCATAAATGTATTACATCCACTTCATTCACCCATAAAAAACAACACACTTCATTTGTATAAATCAAATGTTGTAGACGAACAACAACAACAAAAAAAAAGAGTACGCATGCACTGTGCAAATGCATCTAAATCAACGATGCACCATTGATCGCATCGAAATATTAGATTGATAAATCAAATATTTATAATATTAAAATAATTGCATTGCGTTGAGTATATTTGAGCACCGTGCAGTTTGCAAACACCAAACGAACGGTGTCTGTCGCATTTCGATGGCAGAAAATATTTTAATGCAATATGGACCGATGCCAATTTCACGTTATTTATTAAGTGTGTTTCAACAAACAACAAAAATTGGCGCATTTATAACGGCAATCGATTCCGATAATGATATACGGTAATGGGCTCCTCTGTGTGTGCATGCAACGATTCAATATAATTTTTTTTCTTTCATTTTAAAGTCGGGTAAAGCGAAAATTTTCCTATATTGAAATGAAAGCCATTTGAAGGAGAGAGAAAAAATAACGCAATGTACGCGAGAGAAATACTACAATACATGAATCGATCTCGGCGAAAGTAGAAAAGTTAAACTGCCGAATATATCGGGGCTGGTATTATCGATAATAATCGGATGTAATATGTTTACAGTGCAAATAATTTGCAAAGTTTATTAAGAAAAAGTCATTTTAGAATGTGATGTAAAGCAAAAGTCTTTATAATCTGTCTCTTTTATAGTGAAAATTTAAATTTTAATTCCGAATCGAATGAGATCATACTTAAAATCGATTAAATTCATTATGATTTCCGCCCCCCGGGATTTACCGCTACGGCGCTGCTTAGAAATTAGATTTATTTCAAAGAATTTGTATTTTTTTAAAGTAAAAATTAGTGATTCGCCACCGAAATCATACCCAAGTCACGTTTTCTGGTTTCTGGGTTATTAATGAGCTCGCTCAAACAAGAATGTGAAAAAGCTTCTGGACCTTCAAAAATCAGTCGTTTTGTTTTAAAAGTAAGATCCGAAATTATCGTACAAACACATATATGCAATCGAACAAGGATCACATAACCACTGATTCGATATGAATGTCGATGACAAACAAGTATCACACTATTTATTTCAGTTTTGACATTAATAATTGAACTAGATCCAAAGTCACCACATTTACTGTGATTTTTATCATTGAATTCCGAGACCCATTCACATTCCTTTTCGTTGACCATGAATGTAAAAAACTAAACCGTAAGAGTGGAATACTTTTACCATACGACCAATACTTTTTCTGTCTCACACTTAGTATACGGAAAAGGAAAGCGGCGAAAAAGTTAATCAGCAATCCTTAAAACAATGGAAGAAAAGTCGATGCGTGTTAATGAGCTCACGCATTGATCGAGAGAATGTTGATTTTTTTCTTCTTTGTTAATAATTTCTCTTGGCGGCTGGTTTTGTGATATATAATCAAATGTGCATTGTATTGTGTTCTTCAGTTTTTTTAAATATTGTATTTTACTTTCATTTTTCCCCCGAAATTCTTTATCTATTACGATCAGTAAATATCGAGCAAAGCATGTGACCACAGGGAATGAGATCAAGAGAGAGAGAGAGAAAGCGCACGATCAAGAGCAAATAAGTGAGAAATATTATGAACATAAAACGTGTTTTGATGTGAATGTTTAGGTAATGACATAAATCCGCCTGTCGAAATTGATTGCCGAGAACATGCTACTCGCAACAATCGCACTTTTGAATCATTGAATATAAATAATTTTTCGTGTCTTTGTATGTGTGTCTGTCGGTTTTATCGAATATTTTCGTTTTTCGTTTTGTGTTTTCGGCGACCAAAACATTGTTTGGTATAATTTTGCGTAGGCTATTTTTCGGCAATTTATTGTTATGGTATGCATAATCCTTTTGTATTGCCGCTTAAAAGATATTAAATACGCGATCATGTTCGTACAATGTTGGCCATTGTATTGATCGATTTGGTAAATGTGCGTTTCGAATCGGAATATTATAGTGCGTATACGCTCGTACATCGAATGGCCAATTGAAGACATATTTTTTTTACCAAACGAGATGCAGATACACACGGGCCAACAAAGTCCGCGCGACGAATAACGAAACGAATATTTAAATTGGCTTTTTTTCTCTCTTGATCTTATAAATTAAATAGTATTTTATTGTTAAATATGCGGATCATAAAAATAATTACGCGCTTTATTCATTACGCTCTTGTTCGGCGGTGTTGTTGTTATTGCCGTTGTGCGGATGCTTCTCGTGAGCGTAACGATTGTATATATATATATATATATATATATGACGGTGTACGCACATGAAAATATAAAAAGACTACTCAAAAGACAATTGAGCCAATGTGTGAGTCGAGTGCATTGAGTGCGAGAGTCAAAAACTATCGAATATACATTGTGTCATGATCTCGCCGACACAAAAGAAAATATAATAATTCCAAGTCATCAGCTGGTAATGCGTACGAAATAAATGCTGTTAGCTTTTAACGTATGTGCGTGCTGTTTTTTTATCTTCTCGTCTTCTATTTCTCTCTTTTCTCACTTTGTTACCGCATCCATTCCATCTGATTCATGGCAATCATTTTCATAACTAATCTTTGTCAATGATATATACTTCTATATAATGTTACAATTAATCTGCACGGTGTGATTACCAAATATTATTAGCTGAAATATTTAGATCTGTTTCATTATTATTCGTACGATGGTGCGACGTGCTCATAAGGCACGCATTTAAGTAGCTATATTTATCGCCCAAACAAAACCATGATATATGTGTGTGCGTGTTTGCGCACATGTGTTTGAGAGACGCACCAACAATTGAACCGATTACACGTTATCGTTGTGGTGAATCAAAAGCCTAAGCAAATAACAATATAATAAACGCAACGACACAAACAGAGCAACCGACTTAAGAGGCTTAATAAACATTAAGCTCATGGATAAGTACATAAATGGCGCTATTATATCAGGCTCTCTTATTTTAACCGAAAATGTGAACAACAAACGATATATAAACACGATTGGCAAACGCACAATTGTGCGATTAAGCAAGTTTTCGGGCAACGAGAACGAAATGTCGAGCAGCTCGATCCCGTATTATTGTGCAAATGATTCACTGCACGATCAAACTACACAGAATAAGCATTTGTAACTGAATTACACATTTTTGCCAAGACAAGTGAAGGGAATCTTGTGGTGAGAGCACACAAACACAAATATGCGTACACGCTTTCCATATGTGTTTCTGTTTTTTTTTTCGCCGACAATGGAAGAAAAGACGTTTGCATCGAACTCTTTAAGATTTTAATGTTCAGTGTAATTGGTCGTTTACTCATTAGATGCATGCATTTCGGAGGACCTTTGATTTTCCAATTTTCATTTTTTCTCAATTTGATTTCAAATTGTCGTCGATTTGGGGCTTTTGCACACAAATCAGGTGGTACCATAGTGTATGTAATACACTGTAATCTCTGATCAGGCGTACTAAACGTGAAAGTAAATGAACGCTCGGTGAAAATTCGATAAAAAAACAATTTCTCAATGCGCTTAATCCAATTTTTTTACTTACTTACGGTATTATCGAAAGAGTAGAAAAGAGTTTTTTTTTGTTAATCAATCAGTGCATACTCACGCCTGCCGTTGCAATCGTGTCAAAACAAAACAAATGTTTACACGATAGAATTCCGATGCCAATTGGTTTTCGTGCTTGCCGAAGAGAGTTTCTTGCCACCGCAGCCAACCAGCTCATTGTGTATTTTCTGTTGTTGTCTGTGTTGTTGCAATGTGAATCGAAATCGAAGAGAGCTAGATCAAAGTACCGATGCAGCGGCAGAATCATAGCGGCAACACGATGAGATGATAGTTTTCTAATGCAATCCACAGAATAAATCAGAAATCAGGTGAAAAGCAATATGAAATATCAAACTGTGTGTTTTGTTTTTTCTCACCTGGGAGCACGCCGCCCATGTGTGTTGTGTGTGTGTGTGTGTGTGAGAATAATTTTGAATGTTGTGAGCGTCATCGTGTGCTGTACTGAGAGCGAAAATGTTGCATTGATTTTCTATTTGTTGTTTTTCTTCAAACGGCCATTGTTCGTGATGAGATTGGTTTGCTTGGAACAAGTGCTGTGTTGCACATATGTGTGACCATAAATGATTTTTATGTGAGCGCACGTTGTTGATCTTACTCAATCTTGATATGTCGATTGCTACCAATTATGAGGAAAAATTGAGCGCTTACATAATGCGATGCGATGCCATGTGATGGTGATAAAAGTGGTTAACTAATAGAAAGGCCGAATATCGATGAGAGAGTTCAACAAGAGGATGTTGCACCGTTCACCGCATTCACAATTTTATATTATTACAATTTTGAGTTATTTATGTGTATAGTAAAAGAAAACTACTTGTTCAAAATGCAAACTCGACTCGGTTCGAGCTTTAAAAAAAAAAAAAAAAAAAAAAAAAAAAAAAATTACAATGCAACCAAATCACAGCAACTTATAATAAAAACCAAAGAGTACCGCCAATAAAAATTTATTCCTTGCGATAATTGAATCTCATTGCATCGCATGGCGATTTGATGACGTCGGAACAATGGAATTTAAAGTATTTTAGCGCATTCGATTCCGTGAACGCGCATCTTTGACCGATCGAACGAACAGATGTACTAATGTCGACCGATGACGGTGATGTGTTGCGTCTGCACTCGTCACATACATACACTTTTATTGTGCAGATTTCATTTCTCTTCACTAATTGCTGTATGTGTTACATCAACCAGCTGATCATCATGGGTGCATTGCACGCGTTGCTGTTAACTTACACAAAATTGTTGTTTGTTTTTGTTTTTTTGTTCATTCAATCCGAATATTAAAGAGACCAATATATGTATTGAATACATTGTGGCGTTAAATGATGATGATTCACCGATCAGCATAAAAAAATGCAACAAATATGCACATGCCAGCTGATCGAGCACATGATGCTCTCCAAAACGTGAAAATCGTATGCATTTTTAATTCAAGGACGACCGCTTAACCAATTATATCCGTCAACGAAGTTATAAAAATTGCATTTTTAATTTGATGATACGATGTACGCTCTTTGTAGACATCGGAGTACGTTCTACTCACAAATATCATTATCAAGGCTGAATGATTGAGAACTTGTTTTAGAAAATATTTGCGATGCGTTTTGTTGCTCAACTATTCAACATGAATTGCATCATTTTGGGCCGAATGATGCGGCTACATCATTATCTGGAATGGCAAAAATGCGACCGAAATTTCTTAAAATTTTTGCGCCGATGCGAAATCTCATTGCCGGAAACAACACCAGAGACTATACATCTATCGAAAAGTTTGGTGTGAAGATTTCACCAGATCAATTCTCGACGGCTTTCTCACTCATTCTAGTTGCTTTGTAGATGTCTTCAATAATCAGTGGCCAACCCAAACATTTTTGTTCCGCGATCCCGCAGTGTGTAATTTGTTGAAGGAATATGCCAACAATGGAACTAAATTGGAAACGTTCTTAATAATAAGATAGTGAAAAAGTGTAACGCTTGTGGAGAGCATTCGTGTAATCGTATCATGGCATTAACATGTCTTTGATTACACTTATGTTATGTGTCGAAAACTTCATTGTCCGCATATTTTCCAAGAAAAATCATTTTGTTGTTCACCTTTTGCTACTTCAAAGAAAATTGAAAACACATTGCGATATGCTATTGAGTAACAAGTGATTTCTATTGTTTTGATTTACCAAATCGTATGCGTAACCTTGTGAAAAAAAATGAGTGACTGACTATAAATTAAGTCAATTTTAATCACTTTTATTCGGTTAAAATTACCAATAGATGATTGAAATCGAATATAGTCGGTTATGTTTCAGAGTTAACTAAAAGTGATTATAGTCAACATAGTTGACAAAAGTCAATTTCATATACTTATAGTTAACCGTAGTTAACTATTATCATAATCGACATTTCTCAACTCAACTTACATGAAGACGCATATAGTCACTCATAGTTAAGTTTAGCTGGCTGAAATATCAGCCATTTTTATCCCAAATTTTTCAATTTATAGTCGACTATGA